>NC_053022.1:548328074-548518145 GCF_003073215.2 Triticum urartu
ATATATGATTGGTTATCTTTGCAAGTCTCTTTGAATTATCAGTTTGGTTTGGCCTACTAGATTGATCTTTCTTGCAATGGGAGAAGTGCTTAGCTTTGGGTTCAATCTTGCGGTGTCCTTTCCCAGTGACAGTTGGGGTAGCAAGGCACGTATTGTATTGTTGCCATCGAGGATAACAAGATGGTGTTTATATAATATTGCATGAGTTTATCCCTCTACATCATGTCATCTTGCTTAAAGCGTTACTCTGTTCTCTTGAACTTAATACTCTAGATGCATGCTGGATAACGGTCGATGTGTGGAGTAATAGTAGTAGATGCAGGCAAGAGTCGGTCTACTTGTCTCGGACGTGATGCCTATATACATGATCATACCTAGTGAGGGAGTCCTGGATTAGGGGGTGTCCGGATAGCCAGACTATAACCTCTGGCCGGACTCTCGGACTATGAAGATACAAGATTGAAGACTTCGTCCCGTGTCCGGATGGGACTTTCCTTGGCGTGGAAGGCAAGCTTGGCAATATGGATATGTAGATCTCCTCCCATTGTAACCAACTCTGTGTAACCCTAGCCCTCTCCGGTGTCTATATAAACCGGAGGGTTTTAGTCCATAGAAAAGAACAACAATCATACCATAGGCTAGCTTCTAGGGTTTAGCCTCTTTGATCTCGTGGTAGATCTACTCTTGTACTACCCATATCATCAATATTAATCAAGCAGGAGTAGGGTTTTACCTCCATCGAGAGGGCCCGAACCTGGGTAAAAACACTGTGTCCCTTGTCTCCTGTTACCATCCGCCTAGACGCACAGTTCGGGACCCCCTACCCGAGATCCGCCGGTTTTGACACCGACATTGGTGCTTTCATTGAGAGTTCCTCTGTGTCGTCACTTTTAGGCCCGATGGCTCCTCCGATCATCAACAACGATGTGGTCCAGGGTGAGACCTTTCTCCCCGAACAAATCTTCGTGTTCGGCGGCTTTGCACTGCGGGCTAATTCGCTTGGCCATCCGGAGCAGATTGAAAGCTATGCCCCTGGCCATCAGGTCAGAATTGGAAGTTTGAACTACACGGCTGACATCCGCGGAGACTTGATCTTCGATGGATTCGAGCCACAGCCGAGCGCGCCGCACTGTCACGATGGGTACGACCTAGCTCTGCCACCGAACAGTGCCCTGGAGGCCGCGCCCGCATCAGCTCCGACCCTTACCTCGGAGCCCACTGTGCCAATCGAGGACGGGTGGCTAGACACCGCCTCGGGGGCTGCAGTCTCAACGGCGATCGAGCCGATAACCGGCCTCATCCTCTGCGAAGCCCGTGACTCCAAGGTGCCAGACTCTTTTCCGGACTTCGAAGCCTCCGCGCCCCTGCCAATCGAATCCGATTGGGCGCCAATTATGGAATTCACCGCCGCAGATATCTTTCAGCACTCGCCCTTTGGCGACATTCTGAATTCACTAAGGTCTCTCTCTTTGTCAGGAGAGCCCTGGCCGGATTATGGCCGACAGGATTGGGATGCGGACAACGAAGAAATTCGACGCCCACCCACCACCCACTTCGTAGCCACTGTCGACGATTTAACCGACATGCTTGACTTCGACTCCGAAGACATCGACGGCATGGACGATGATGTAGGAGGCAAAACAGGAACCAGCGCCCACAGGGCACTGGACAGCCACCCCATCCTACGTTTTATACATGGTGGACACACCCAAAGGAAAGGACGAGGACGAACGGGAGGACGCAACGAAGGGTCGTTCCTCCGAAAAGCAGTCAAAGCGGTGGCGTAAGCGCCGCTCCAAGCCCCGCCTTGATAGAGACAGCGGTCATACAGACCCAGCCACAGAACAGGGTGAGCCGGCGAACGATGAACATGGCATGGAGCAACCGCCTGAACAAGGCAACTTGGATAAACAAACCGTACAACCCGTCCCCGGAAAAGATAACAGTCCGGACGACCTCACGCCGGACAAGTTCCTGGAGCAGAAGAACCTCCTCAAAAGGCTCGTCGCCACTGCGCGTAGCCTGAAAAAGCAGAAGCGGAAGCTCAAAACTGCGGAAGATGCACTCAGAATCAGGTGGAGCAAAGTACTCAACACCGCAGACAAATACGGCGACAGTCGCCACACAAAAAGCTACCCGAAGCGAAAGCTCCTGCCTGAATTTGATGAGGAGGCCTTAGAACCTCCGCAATCAACAAATAAGGAAGCCACACGGTCAGATAAACGACCCCATGGCCAATATAGAGCGGCAGGAGGCGCCGCACACAAGCCAGCACGCGACCCACCCAAGGATTCGCATCAAATAGATGGCCCGGCCAGATCTATCTACGGGCCAAGAAAGCAAGCTTTAGTAAGCAATGCAACACAACAAACATCCGAACACCACGGCACACCCAAATACAGGGGTGCCGCACACCCCCTATGTTTCAGCGATGAGGCACTGGACCATGAATTTCCAGAAGGATTCAAGCCCGTAAACATAGAGGCATACGACGGAACGACAGACCCTAGAGTCTGGATTGAGGACTATATCCTCCATATCCATATGGCCAGAGGAGACGACCTCCACGCCATAAAATACTTACCCCTCAAGCTCAAAGGGCCGGCCCGACATTGGCTTAAAGTCCTTCCCGAAAACACCATTGGGAGTTGGGAAGAGCTCGAGGATGCTTTTCAGGCAAATTTTCAAGGGACCTATGTCCGACCTCCGGATGCAGACGAATTAAGTCATATAACTCGACAGCCCGGAGAGTCAGCCCGGAAACTCTCGAACAGATTTCTTACTAAAAAGAACCAGATAGTCGACTGTCCGGACGCTGAAGCCTTAGAAGCTTTCAAACACAGCGTTCGAGACGAATGGCTCGCCAGACACCTCGGACAAGAAAAGCCAAGAACAATGGCCGCATTAACAAGCCTCATGACCCGCTTTTGCATGGGAGAGGATAGCTGGTTGGCAAGATGCAGCACCAGCGACCCAAGTACATCCGAAGTAAGGGACGGAAATGGGAAACCGCAACGCAGCAAGGACCAGCGCCGGAGTAAGGGAAATAGCCTGAAGAGCACGGCAGTCAATGCCGGATTCAAAAGCCCTTGGCAGGGTCAGAAAAAGCTGCCCCTCAAGGATAACAGGGACGAGCTATCTAGCCTAAACAAAATCTTGGACAAAATATGTCAAATCCACAGTACTCCTGGGAGGCCTAGAAACCATAGCCACAGAGAATGTTGGGTCTTCAAGCAATCCGGCAAACTCAACGCCGAACACAAGGGGCTCGATACACCAAGTGAGGACGATGACGAACCCCACAAGCAGAGCACCGGGAAGCAAAATAATTACCCACAAGAAGTCAAAACAGTAAACTTACTTCACATGACAAAAGGGAAAAACAGAGTGGCGCCTATAGAGATACGCGCCATGCGGCCAATCACAAAGGAGTCTCACCACTGGTTGTTAAAACCGATCACCTTCGACCATCAGGATTACTCCGGAAGTATCCGGAACACAGGTTGGACTGCCTTGGTATTAGATCCGATAATCGACGGATTCCACTTTACACAAGTCCTGATGGACGGCGGCAGTGGTCTAAACCTGCTATATCAGGACACAGTCTGCAAAATGGGGATGGACCCAACAAAAGTTCGCCATAGCAACACTTCCTTTAAAGGAGTAACGCCAGGCCCGGATGCCCATTGCACGGGTTCTCTCCCGCTAGAAGTAATGTTTGGTTCCCCCGATACCTTCCGCCGCGAAAAGCTAACCTTCCACACCGCCCCATTTTCAAGTGTCCATCAAGCACTACTGGGACGCGAAGCTTTCGCCCGCTTTAACGCGATACCGCATTATGCATCTCTCATGCTTAAGATGCCCGGTCCACGAGGCATCATCTCACTAAAGGGAAACACTGAATGTTCCTCGCGCGCAGAAGACTATGCGGCTGCCTTGACAGCCACACAGTAAAACAGCTTCACCAACAAAAGCATCTAACAGGTCATTAAGACCACGGACACGACTAGGCGAGTCCGGAGCAAACTTATAATTGATAAAGGTTTTTGTAGCCATACACCCCTATACAAGGGGCTCCGCATATGTAAAATAAGCGACAATAAGGCTCAATTTTCCCCATCTTGAATTATACTTTGTTTATTTAGTACAACATATATTTCGCACGACTATTCCTTTTTCAACTAAGTTCCTCTCTTTTACAGATGAACACTGTGCTACACCCGTCCAGGACATGGCGCAACGGAGACACATGCATAGACATGCAGCAAGGACCCGTCCCAAGGATTCTCTTTAGATTAAGACCCTGCGTAAAACTTTTTCACTGTCTCTTGTTGATACACATCCCCCAGATTCACAGTATAACCGAGGAGGAGGCTGGCGTCTAGGCATGTGGCCACGTCAGAATTTCGCACGTACCTGGACACCAGGGGCTTATTATCATGGGTGAGGGAGTCCTGGATTAGGGGGTGTCCGGATGGCCGGACTATACCTTCAGCCGGACTCCTGGACTATGAAGATACAAGATTGAAGACTTCGTCCCGTATCCAGAAGGGACTTTCCTTGGCGTGGAAGGCAAGCTTGGCGATACGGATATGTAGATCTCCTACCATTGTAACCGACTCTATGTAACCCTAACCCTATCCGGTTTCTATATAAACATGAGGGTTTTAGTCCGTAGGACAACACAATCATACCATAGGCTAGCTTCTAGGGTTTAGCCTCTCTGATCTCGTGGTAGATCTACTCCTGTACTACCCATATCATCAATATTAATCAAGCATGACGTAGGGTTTTACCTCCATCGAGAGGGCCCGAACCTGGGTAAAACTTCGTGTCCCTTGCCTCCTATTACCATCCGGCCTAGACGCACAGTTCGGGACCCCCTACCCGAGATCCGCTGGTTTTGACACCGACATTGGTGCTTTCATTGAGAGTTCCTCTCTGTCATCGCCGTCAGGAAGGATGCCTCGCCCCGTCTTTAAAGACGACACCGTTGCTAAGGGAGCTTTGGCTGTCGGCCAAACCCTCCGGCTAGGTGGTTTTCTTATGACCGCCTGTTCGGCTTCTGCACCGACGATGACCTCTCGAGCCATCGAAAACAATCTTCATGTCAACTCGGAACTCGCCGAGCAGTTAGATCCAATGGAGATCTCCTCCATAAACGAGCTCTTGGATCGCATCGCCGCCCTGGGAGTCGCTACGGATTACGACCAGATTGGGCCCAAGCCCGATCTGAGAGAGATTAACTCTCCCCAAGTCAACCATCACGTTGCCGTGGTAGAGGGACAGTGCGACGACCCCTCATCTATCTTAAGGACTAGCTACGTCCGGATTCCCGATCCCTCCAAGCCGGATACCCGCGGAGGGGGGGATATCACTCTAGACCTGAACCTAGAGTCAGGCGACGGACTGGATTCATTAGACAACATCCAGGAATCCAAATTTTCAAGTTCGGAAATTCCTCGGCCTCTGAGCCTCAGATGGGGTGAGGCTTTGGATTTAATTCCACCCACCCACCCGAACATTAGCGATCTATCCCAAATTAGGCAAGAGCCCGAAGAAACAGTACATCATTACTGGGCCAGATTCCTCCTAGTTATGAACAGGATAAAGCACTGCCGCGACGAAGACGCGATTTCATTCTTCTGCAATAATTGCACGGACAAGGGAATCCTCAACGCCATAAGTCGCCGTGATATTACACGCTTCGCTGACTTGGCATCCATAGTACGAAAGTACTGTACGATGGAAAGCGCCTGGAAAACCGAAATAAAATTTTGGGACAATCCGGCCCTGAATGCAAACCCAGTCCGATATAAAAGGGTGCATCATCGCCAGACACCCGGGTCAAACACCAAAAAGCAAAAACCCTCTACAGGGCATGGAACCGTATTGGAAGGATGGCTTAATGGACCCTGTAAAATTCACAGTACAGAGGACGCCACACCAACTCACAGCCTTAGAGCATGTTGGATACTCCGGCAGGTGGCCAAAATTGGCGAAGATCTCCGAATTCCGGAGGCCACAGAAAGCCACCCCCGAGACACCAATACAGTATTAACAGTCTTCGAGACGTTCGCATCAAATAACATGCGAAAAAGGACACTCCGCAGCCTTGCCGAAATCTACCAAGTGGCAACAATAAACCCATGGAGTGACACGGCTATTACCTTTAATGCTAGTGATGAACCTAAATTCCGAACAGCCCGAGTACCAGCTGCATTGGTCCTCAGTCCAATAGTGGACGGCTTTCGTCTTACCAAGGTACTCATGGACGGCGGCAGCGGATTGAACCTCATTTATGAGGAAACCCTTCAAAAAATGGAAATAGACTAGAACCGCATTGAGCGAAGCAGCACAACCTTTACAGGAATAATCCCTAGTCAGGAAGCGCGCTGTACAGGAAAAATCACACTAGATGTGGTGTTCGGCACGCCAGAAAATTACAGGTCCGAAGAGGTCACGTTCCATGTGGCTCCGTTCAGCAGCGGTTATCACGCTCTGCTAGGGCGGGAAGCGTTTACAATATTCCAAGCAATACCCCATTACGGGTACATGAAGCTCAAGATGCCCGGGCCCAACGGGATCATCACTCTCGCCAGTGATCCGGACATAGCACTCCGCGCCGAAAACAAGACAGCCGCACTGGCCCTTGAGGCACTATCCGAAGCCCTAGCGGCTGAGGAACTGACCGCGCTGCGCTCCACGATGAATAGAGACGACGTGGTACTCGACAAAAGATCCAAGTCCACCTCCTTTAAACCGGCAGACGAAATAGTCAAATTCCAGGTCCATCCAACGGACCCCAATAAAACAGCTTCCATCGGGCCACATTTAAACCCTGATGTAGATGCCGCACTGCGAGAGTTCCTACGAGAGAACTGGGACATTTTCACCTGGCACCCTTCAGACATGCCAGGAATCCCACGCAGGCTGGCCGAGCACAGCTTAAATATCCTAAAAGAATTCAAACCTGTCAAGCAAGCTTTTCGGCGTTTTTCCGAACCCAAGAGACAGGCCATGGGAGAGGAGCTAGCAAAGCTATTGGAGGCCGGATTCATCAGAGATATAAAACATCCGGACTGGCTAGCAAACCTGGTGGTGGTACCAAAGAAGGACAAATCCTGGCGCATGTGCGTTGATTTTAAAGACCTTAACAAGGCTTGCCCAAAGGATCCCTTCCCCCTCCCCCGCATCGATCAAATTATCGACGCTACCGCAGGACACGACTCATTGTGTTTCCTCGACGCATATTCCGGCTACCATCAAATCAAGATGGCAGAATCAGACCAAGCCGCAACGGCATTTATCACACCATACGGCCCATTCTGCTTCAACACAATGCCCTTCGGGCTCAAAAACGCCGGCGCAACATATCAGCGCATGATTCAGACATGTCTGGCAAACCAGATCGGCAAAACAGTGGAGGCATATGTAGATGATGTGGTCATCAAAACAAGACATGTCGAATCTCTAGTAGACGACTTGAGGCCCACATTCGATAACCTCCGAACATACGACATCAAGCTCAACCCAAGAAAATGCGTTTTCGACGTCCCAGCCGGAAAGCTCTTGGGCTTCATTGTATCCGATAGAGGAATTGAAGCAAGTCCAGCCAAGATCCGAGCTCTGTCACAATTGGATATCCCAAAGAACCTCAAACAAATACAAAAATTAACCGGATGCGTGGCGGCTCTAAGCCGCTTTATCTCCCGCTTGGGAGAAAAGGCACTACCCCTTTACCGCCTCCTTCGGCGCACCCAACACTTCGAATGGACAGATGCAGCCACGGCCGGACTCGACGAAATAAAAGCCATACTGGCAACAAACCCAGTCCTGGCCGCGCCAAACATTGGCGAACCAATGCTATTATACATTGCAGCAACACATCAGGTTGTAAGCGCAGTGCTCGTCGTCGAACGAGAAACGGATGGACACAAATTCCCCCTTCAAAAGCCGGTCTATTATGTGTCCACTGTCCTCACTCCCTGCAAATCATGGTACCCGCATTATCAAAAGATTGCGTACGCGGTATTCATGGCATCCCGGAAGCTACGACACTACTTTCAAGAGTGTTCAATAACAGTAGCCTCGGAAGTACCACTTAACGATATTATAAACAACCGTGACGCAACAAGCCGGATTGCAAAATGGACCATTGAGCTCCTCCCGTTCGACATAAATTATAAGCCACGGCGAGCCATCAAGTCGCAAGTCTTGGCCGACTTCGTCGCAGAATGGACGGAGGCCGAACTCCCTAAAGAGTACGACACATATTCAAATTGGATCATGCATTTCGACGGCTCCAAGATGTTGGACGGACTAGGGGCTGGCCTTGTTTTGACGTCCCCCACAGGAGACACAGTTCAATACGTACTCCATATTATGTACACGGACTCCAACAATGCAGCCGAATATGAGGCCCTTCTACATGGTCTCCGGATGGCAGTATCCATGGGCATTCAACGCCTAGAGGTGCGCGCGGACTCGAACCTCGCAATATCCCAAATAAATGGAGACTTTGATGCCAAGGATCCAAAAATGGCAGCTTACCGCAACGCCGTCCTAAAAATGTCAGCTCGGTTCGAAGGGCTTGAATTCCACCATGTAGCCCGGGAAAATAATCAGGCGGCAGATGTCCTGGCACGCATTGGCGCAAAACGCGATGTAGTCCCCCCCAACATCTTCTTGGAAAGGCTGTTCAAGCTATCCGTAGTATGGGAAGGGGAGCCGAACAATAACAGCCCGGACCCAACCGCACTGCCCGACACCGAACATTCCGACACAACCGAGGCTCTACCAACGAAATAACACCTTCGGCCCACGTAATAATGGCCATTATCGCCCTGTGGACGGAACCATTCCTCGCCTACCTCACTAGGCAGGAACACCCAGAGGACCAAAATGAGGCACGCTGCATAGTGCGGCGATCCAAAGCCTACAAAGTCCACGCGGGAGAGCTTTATAAGAAAAGCACTACCGGAGTCCTTCAAAGGTGCATCTCCGAAGAGGAAGGGCGGAACCTCCTGGCTAAAATTCATGCCGGACTCGGCGGTCATCACGCGGCAGCTCGGTCCCTTGTAAGCAAGGCCTTCCGTACAGGCTTTTATTGGCCGACGGCCCGGGCAGACGCCCAGGACTTAGTCCAACGATGCACCGGTTGCCAGCTCTTTGCAAACCAAAGCCATATGCCACCCACTGCCCTCCAAACTATCCCCATCACTTGGCCCTTCGCGGTCTGGGGGCTTGACATGGTTGGACCCCTTAAAGGAGGAACCCACAAGCAAAAATACTTACTGGTCATGGTGGATAAGTTCACCAAATGGATAGAAGCCAAGCCTGTTAAGACGGCCGAATCCGGACCGGTGATAGACTTTATATCCGGGGTTGTACACCGTTACGGCGTTCCTCACAGCATCATCACGGATAATGGCACGAACTTTACTGCCGACGAGGTAAAACTCTGGTGCAAAAACATGGGCATCAAGCTCGATTATGCTTCCGTCTATCACCCACAAACTAACGGCCAGGTCGAACGTGCAAATGGTCTCATCATGAGCGGCATCAAACCCAGATTAGTGCGGTCCCTCAAGGAATCGAACACGCACTGGGTAGAGGAGCTCGACTCCGTACTCCGGGGGCTGCAGACCACGCGGAATCGCACCACCGGATACACACCATTCTTTATGGTGTACGGCGCAGAGGCAGTTTTACCTTGCAACATAATTAATGACTCACCTCGAGTGCGCTTGTATGAAGAAAGAGAAGCCGAGCTCGATCGGCAAGACAGCTTGGACGCATTGGAGGAAGAGCATGATGTGGCAAAAGCCCGTTCCGCATTCTATCAACAGCAGGCTCGAATATACCAAAGCAGAGAAGTACGGACCAAACATTACAACGTTGGCGAATTAGTTCTATGACTACCGGACAAGAAAAAGGACAAGCTCGAGCCCAAGTGGGAAGGTCCCTTCATAATTGACCAAGTCCTGACCGGTGGAGCGTACCGCCTGCGAGATGCATCAAATAACCGACTCGAGCCGAACCCATGGAATGCAGCCCGTCTCCGAAGATTCTATGCCTAGCGCCGGTTTCTGTGTTCGTCTCCTTCCTCCGTCCATTTTTTATACTTTCTGTCTTACATTCCTCTTCTTCTCTCCCTCTCTCTTATAGCCTTTAAAGGCTCATAAAGTGATGCGCTATCCGCGCTCATGAAACCTGGGGGCTTCTTTAAACAGAAGCTTATTTATACGGGCTTCATGCCCAACACATGTGTCACACTTCCGCATGTACCTTTTATTCACCATTATATGCATCGATATGACTTAAGTTTTGGCCAAGCTGGGTTGCCTGGCTCCTGTGCTTACCCCTACGTTCCCGATTGTTCGGCTAGGTGGTAAAAGGAGCACCTCTGCGATTGTTACTGCCGGGTCAGCCGGACGTGTACCTCAGACTGGGTGAAGCCAAAAGCTAGCGTTCTTAAGGGAATATTCGGTCGGTGAACTAAAGATGATCTTTTTTTTTATCTATACGCCCCACATGTTTTTCCTGTGTTTCTTTTCGCAGCATGGACATGCACTTTAGGGCATGCCTCCCAGGGAAAGGAACCCCTAACGGAACTATTCTCCCTGGAAGATGTTTCTTACTAACCATGTAATATAACATAACTAGTCGGGAACTTGTCTGTTCACGCACTAATGACCCCTACGCCTGGTCTCCATGCATTCCCCGGTTCGTATATAACCGCATGGGAATTCAGACACACTCCGGACCATCAGGTCCCGAGCTGAAGCAAAAAGGTCGGCCATGACAAATGATCTACAATCCGGCTAGAAGGCATTATAAATGTCAATTAAATTACATAGTCATTTTGACTGATTGTATTCCTCTTCAATACCATCTAACAGGCTGTCTAATTTACAGTCCTGCTGGGAGTACTTTGCGGCCAACTCTACTTGGCCGTATACTAAGCTTACAGGGATCTCCTTCCCATCGGGCCCTACAGGACCGACCTCGGCCATGTGGTTGGGGCCAACCTTTGTGTACCGCGTCTTCACCATGGCCCAGGCCTCCCTAGCGCCTTGATGGCAGGCCGATATCTTCCACAATCGGAAGCACCGCCGTGCTCCATTTAGCTTCTCCGCAAGCCCTCGAAGACCTTCGAGCATGGAGATGGATGGCCACAGGGCCTGGGCGACGTCTTGCATTGCCTGCCGAACTCGATCGAGCAGTTGTGAGAGCTTGAGAAGAAGGTCACCCGTAGAACCAGGCATCTCCTCTACAGGACGACCTGTCAGCACACCTACAGACATTGCTCTGTTAGTCGACTTCCCCGCCGAACTTTCTTTCAAAGGTTCGTTCAAGCACTTACTAAATATGCCGCACCGAAGCCGCTAATTCTCCTTAACAGAGTCTGATAGCTGGGCACGAACATCTTTCAGCTCGACGCCCAGCTTGGTGTTGGCATCTTGGAGATCGTTCTTCTCCCGCCTCACCTTTGTCAGCACCTTCTCACCAGCCTTTAGCTGGCGTAGGAGGTGTTGCCTTTCCGGATTCAATCCGGCACCATCTACAATTTCATTTGTCAGATTCGCACCCATGCCGTGCTTCGCAAAATACTTATCTTTTGAAGTATATATTACCAGAGGGGGTCTCCTTGGGCCCCCCTGCCGCGGCTAGTGCGGCCTCTAGTTGGGCTTTGCACTCTTCCAGCTCCTTGGACAGTAAGGAATTCTTTTCTGTAAGAACCTACATAACAAATGATCCTTAAATCAGTTATTCTGACTGTTTCAAGTCTCGGGGGCTACTGGTATCTATATATAATTACCAAGATTTTCTTACCCGTATGTCTTTTACATATTGCTCCGTGGCTCTGGCTAGACCATTTTGAGCGGCACGGAGGTATGCATCTCCCAACTTGAAGGCATCTAATGCCTCTTGGGAGAAACAAGCGTCGCAAAGAATTGTCCGGTGACGCCTGTGGTTCATGGCACTCTCCACCTCAGAGTTGGTGGCAGACAACTTGTCCACATCCTCCATCGGAGGAGCGTCCGGTGCACGCCTTGTGTTTGGATCCGCTTCCGGACCAGGCTTTGGAGCCTGGCTGGTGGAGGCGCGATTGGCAGTCTCTCCGAATATAGTTTGGCGAGGTCTCTTTGTCCTGAAGAGAGCACAAGTGTTAATATGCCTCGAAGGTATAGCACCTGGGATAAGGGGGCGCGCCATACCTTTGCGCTGGCACCTCGGTCCAGACTGCACCTCTTTTCTGCCCACGGGGCCCTGCGGCCCCTCATTGGCTTGTCGCCGCAGGTTCGGCCTCCCATTTCTGGAAGGCCGTGATTAGCCCTGGATAATCAGCCGTAATGGCCACCAAGGCGTTGTCCTTGCTCAATTGATGCAACACTCCATCAATCAGCTCCACCGAAAAGTCCGGATCCTCTTGAGAGTCCGGGTCGAGGGACCGTCCTGGGTCCTCGGGTTGTGGAGGAGGGCTGTTTATTTCTTTAACAGCCTGGCGCAGTTCCTGCGTTGAAGTCGCTGGACTGAATATTTGATAATGGGGATATAAAACGGATGGGCAAGATGCGACCACTTACCCAGCTTGGAGGATTGTACATAGAAAATCCACCCTTTGGGTCGACGCGGAGAAAATCCTCCTCTTCTCCCTTGTACAAAGCGGACAAGGTCTTTATTAGAGCCGCAGCCGAATCTGGCCCCTTACGGCCGTAGCGGGTGGTGTCGTCCTCCTCGTTGAAGTTCCACATGGGGTGGGCTCTGATACGTCTCCGTTGTATCTACTTTTCCAAACACTTTTGCCCTTGTTTTGGACTCTAACTTGTATGATTTGAATGGAACTAACCCGGACTGACGTTGTTTTTAGCAGAATTGCCATGGTGTTGTTTTATGTGCAGAAAACAAAAGTTCTCGGAATGACCTGAAACTCCACGGAATATCTTAGAATAAATAATAAAAAATCCTCGCCAAAGATGAAGACCAGGGGGCCCACACCCTGTCCACGAGGGTGGGGGGCGCGCCCCTCCCCCCTGGGCGCGCCCCCTACCTCGTGCGCCCCCTGGTGGCCCTCCGACGCCAACTCCAACTCCATATATTGGCTTTCAAGGAGAAAAAATCAGAGAGAAAGTTTCATCGCGTTTTACGATATGGAGCCGCCGCCAAGCCCTAATCTCTCTCGGGAGGGCTGGTCTGGAGTCCGTTCGGGGCTCCGGAGAGGGGGATTCGTCGCCGTCGTCATCATCAACCATCCTCCATCACCAATTTCATGATGCTCACCGCCGTGTGTGAGTAATTGCATCGTAGGCTTGCTGGACGGTGATGGTTGGATGAGATTTATCATGTAATCGAGTTAGTTTTGTTAGGGTTTGATCCTTAGTATCCACTATGTTCTGAGATTGATGTTGCTATGACTTTGCTATGCTTAATGCTTGTCACTAGGGCCCGAGTGCCATGATTTCAGATCTGAACCTATTATGTTTTCATGAATATATGTGAGTTCTAGATCCTATCTTGCAAGTCTATAGTCACCTACTATGTGTTATGATCCGGCAACCCCGAAGTGACAATAATCGGGACCACTCCTGGTGATGACCATAGTTTGAGGAGTTCATGTATTCACTATGTGTTAATGCTTTGTTCCGGTTCTCTATTAAAAGGAGGCCTTAATATCCCTTAGTTTCCAATAGGACCCCACTGCCACGGGAGGGTAGGACAAAAGATGTCATGCAAGTTCTTTTCCATAAGCACATATGACTATTTATGGAATACATGCCTACATTATATTGATGAACTGGAGCTAGTTCTGTGTCACCCTATGTTATGACTGTTACATGATGAACACATCTGGCATAATTATCCATCATTGATCCGGTGCCTACGAGTTTTCCATATACTGGTTTACGCTTATTTACTTTTCCGTTGCTACTGTTACAATCACTACAAAAATACCAAAAACATTACTTTTGCTGTCTTTACTTTGTTACCATTATCACCACTATCATATTACTTTGCTACTAAACACTTTGCTGCAGATACTAAGTTTTAGGGTGTGGTTGAATTGACAACTCAGCTGCTAATACTTGAGAATATTCTTTGGCTCCCCTTGTGTCGAATCAACAAATTTGGGTTGAATACTCTACCCTCGAAAACTGTTGCAATCCCCTATACTTGTGGGTTATCAAGACCTTTTTCTGGCGCCGTTGCCGGGGAGCATAGCTCTATTCTTTGAGTCACTTGGGATTTATATCTGCTGGACACTATGAAGAACTTGAAAGACGCTAAGACAAAAATTTATCCCTCAACTACGAGGGGAGGTAAGGAACTGCCATCTAGCTCTGCACTTGATTCACCTTTTGTTATGAGTAAGCTAGCGACACCTAAACCTACTACTCCTATGAATTCTGATATGTCGCATGTTATTGATGATGCCACTTCTGCTATGCATGATACTTATGATGAAACTACTTCTATGCTTGATACTACTATGCCACTTGGTGAATTTCTAGATGAGCAAATTTCTAAGTCTAGAGAAAGAGAAATTAGTGAACCTGAACATGATGATGTTGGTGATGATGAACCTATGCCTGTTATTCCTGAGGGTTATCTTTTTAATAATGAATCTTATGAAGCTATTCTTGCTTGTTCGGATAAACCTGAACGTAAGAGGTTACTAATTAAGTGGAGTAAGGAATCTTTTAGAGGTAGGATGAGACCCGACCCTGCTTTTGCTACTTCACCTATCTGTGTTCCTGATCAGGATTATTATGATATTACTGTTGATGCAGATATAATTACTTTGGTTGAATCTGATCCTTTTTATGGCTATGAATCTGAAACTATTGTGGCACATCTTCGTAAGTTAGATGAAATAGCTGCCCTGTTTACTAATAATCTGAGATCGCTCCACTTTTATATACTCAAAATATTTCCGTTCTCATTAAAGGGTGATGCTAAGAAATGGTTTAATTCTCTTGATCCTGCCTGTGTGCAAAGTCCCCAGGATATGATTTATTACTTCTCTGCTAAATATTTCCCTGCTCATAAGAAACAAGCTGCTTTGAGGGAAATATACAATTTTGTGCAAATTGAAGAAGAGAGTCTCCCACAAGCTTGGGGGAGGCTTCTCAAGTTACTTAATGCTTTTCCTGATCATCCTCTTAAGAAACCTGAAATATTTGATATCTTTTATAATGGACTAACTGATGCTTCCAGAGATTACCCGGATAGTTGTGCTAGTTCTCTTTTCAGGGAAAGAACACCGGATGACGCTGAAATTTTATTGAATAATATGTTGGCAAATGAAAATAATTGGGCACCTCCTGAGCCACCTCCCGAGCCAACTCCTGAGCCAGCTCCTGAGCCAATTACTGAGCCTATTCCTAAACCAACTCCGAAGAAGAGAGGTGTTCTATTTCTCAGTCCCGAAGATATGCAAGAGGCAAAGAAATCTATGAAAGAAAAAGGTATTAAAGCTGAAGATGTTAAGAATTTACCTCCTATTGAAGAAATAAATGGTCTTAATTTACCGCCTGTTGAAGAAGTATATGATCTCAATTACTTATTTATTGAAGAACCTCCCGATATCCTGACACAGGTAGTAAAGGTAAATTCTCTCTATAGATATGATAAAGTTGAAGTCCCTCCTACTAAAATTGCTAGTCAGTGCTTGGATGAGTTTGATGACTTTATGCTCAAGCAAGACGACTTTAATGCTTATTTTGGTAGACAATTAAAGCAGAATACCTTTATGATTAAACGCTTGAGTGATTATAAGGATAATATTAGAGGTGAACTTAAAATTGTTAGCAAACATGCTTCTATGGTTACCACTCAAGTAGAACAAGTACTTAAAGCTCAGAAAGAAATGCTTGATGAAATGAATAGTAAGAAAAATGATTATGTTGTTAGAGTGGCTACTAGAACTGGTAGAATGACTCAGGAACCTTTGTATCCTGAAGGCCACCCTAAGAGAATCGAGCAAGATTCTCAAAGAAATAATATTGATGCACCTAGTTCTTCTAAAAGGAAGAAATAGAAAAATGATAGAACTGTGCAAACTTCTAGTGAACCTATTGCTGAACCACCTGATAATCCAAATGATATCTCTATGTCTGATGCTGAAACACAATCTGGTAATCAACATGAATCCAGTGAAAATGTTAATGATGATGTTCATGATGATGCTCAACCTAGTAATGATAATGATGTAGAAGTTGAACCTATTGTTGATCTTGATAACCCACAATCAAAGAATCAACGTTATGATAAAAGAGACTTTGTTGCTAGGAAACATGGTAAAGAAAGAGAACCATGGGTTCAGAAACCCATGCCTTTTCCTCTGAAACCATCCAAGAAAAAGGATGATGAGGATTTTGAGCACTTTGCTGAAATGATTAGACCTATCTTTTTGCGTATGCGATTGACTGATGTGCTCAAAACAAATCCTTATGCTAAGTATATGAAGGATATCATTACTAATAAAAGAAAGATACCGGAGGCTGAAATTTCCACCATGCTTGCTAATTACACTTTTAAGGGTGGAACACCAAAGAACTTGGAGATCCAGGAGTACCTACTATACCATGCTCCATTAAAAGAAATTATGTTAAAACTGCTTTATGTGATCTTGGAGCCGGTGTTAGTGTTATGCCTCTCTCTCTTTATATCGTAGACTTGACTTGAATAAGTTGACACCTACTGAAATATCTTTGCAAATGGCTGATAAATCAACTGCTATACCTGTCGATATTTGTGAGGACGTACCTGTTGTGGTTGCAAACGTTACTATTTTAACGGACTTTGTTATTCTTGATATTCCCAAGGATGATAGTATGTCTATTATTCTTGGAAGGCCTTTCCTTAATACTGCAGGGGCTGTTATTGTTGCAACAAAGGCAATGTCACTTTTCATGTTAATGGTAATGAGCATACGGTGTACTTTCCGAGGAAACAACCTCGTGTTTATAGTATCAACTCTATTGGAAAAATTCCATCGATTATATTTGGAGGTTTTGAATTTCCTCTTCCTACTGTCAAAAAGAAATATGATATACTTATTGTTGGGGATGTCCATATCCCCGTTGAGGTAACATAGTGTTATTCGAAATTTCTCCGGTTCCATGATTATCGGAATGAGTTTATTAACAAGACTTGATCAACCTTGTTAGTGGATTCTTTTTGATGAGCATGAGATGGATGAAACTAGAAGCACAACCTTCTGTACCCTCTTTATATTTTCTGTTCTTTAGTAGAAATAAAGTAAAATAGTATTTTCTGTCTGTTTCCTGACTTATCCATGCAATATAAAAATATCCCGAAAATAAAAGTCCTCAGAATGCCATGCCAATTTAATATGATTTTTTCGGGAATATTTAAGGATTTTTAGTGCAAAAATTACCGCGGGGGGAGCTGCCACCTGGTCACGAGGGTGGAGGGCGCGCCCTACCCCCCTGGGCGCGCCCCCCTGCCTCGTGGGCCCACGGTGGCCCTCCTCCACTTATTCATGCACCCATCTTCTTCGTCTGTCTCGCACAAACCCGAAAAACCAACTCAAGCTCGTGTTCGAGCAACTTTTGCTGCGATTTTCGATCTCCTTGCTCAAAGCACCTCTCACAAAACTGCTTGGGGAGATTGTTCCTTGGTATGTGACTCCTCCGTTGGTCCAATTAGTTTTTGTTCTAGTGCTTTATTCATTGCAAATTTGTGCTGCATAGGTGACCATGTTCTTGAGCTTGCATGTCAAATATATATGGTTCCAAGTAGTTCTAATGCTTGATATATGCTCTAGGCACTTGTATGAGTAGTTGCTATCAATCTTATTCAAGTTGGTTCACTTTGTTTGAAGTTACTAAAAATTTCAGATTGTTTCAGAAATAATGAAGAGACTTTTGAGGGGCTCGTCGAGCCGAAGTTCTAAGGAGAAACAAAAGGAAGAAGAACAGAAGCCCAAATTTAATCTGCCTCGTATCGCGGAGGTCCGGCCGTGTGAATGGCCTTCCGGTGACTTCTTGAGAAGTGCCGGGATTTATGAAGATTTCTATCTATTGATTGAGAACGCCGGCCTCAACAACTTCCTCCGCGACCAACGTCATCAGTATCTCTTACTCATAAATACTTTTGTGCAGAACTTCTACTTTTTCCCTAAGAAATCACCTCCAACAGTAGAGTTCCATTTATATGATGTTGCTAGGGAGATGACATTAGCTGCATTTTGCGAGGTTTGCAAAATACCTTTTGAGGGTTCTTTAGATGAACCACACTGTAATGAAGTGGAAGCTTATATTGACACTATCACTGTGGGAGAAACCAGGAAGGTTTCTGATGCAAGAATTACTAGCATACATTTCCCTGTTTTACGCTACTTTGCCTTATTTGCTAGTCATTGCTTGATTGATCGCGGGAACTGTGGGAACCTTAGTATTCCTGATATTATTATTTTGCTCCATGGTTTATACCGCAATAACTCTGTTAGTATGGGTGGAATTGTTGCTAGACGGTTGAGTATGAACCGTACTAAGGGCCCCATCTTTGGAGGCATTTATGCTTCACGCCTAGCTGAACATTTTGAAGTACCTATTAGGCATGAGGATAAAGAAGAAACAGCGCTGCCCCGTGCTTATTTAGATTATAAGAGTATGGTAGCGCATGACTTTCTTGTTAAGAATCGCGAAAGGGCGCTTAAATATAAATTATACTTTGATAAACATCACCCTGATACTATTACTTTGCCTGCTCCCTATTTGTTTAATTTGTCTGCAGGTACATACATTGTTCCGTGGGCGGCTGTTCAAGCCTATCGGAATCCTGCACCAGCCTCGGAACCGGAGCCTCCACGAATGTCTGTTTATTCTTGGGATCCTGAGGCGGTTGCCAGCCAGTGGCAGTCAGAGTCCTCTTCATCACATTATGATCCCAACTATTCTTCATCGCAGTACGACCCCAGCTTCACCTACGGATATCAGCCAGGTTATCCCTGGCAATAGACCAACTTAGGCCAAAAGGCTAAGCTTGGGGGAGTACGTATTTCCCACCGACATTACATTCATGTTCACACACACTCATTGCTAGATGTCGGTGCTCATACTCTTTCACTGTAATATCCATGCTAGTTTATTTTCCTTTTTCCTGCTTTCTTCTTGTGTGTTTAATAAACCTTAAGAAAAACAAAAAAATTAGTGTTAGTCTACTTTCCATGCTTGTAGTAGAATTAAAAAGAAAACCCAAAAATATTTCCCGTCCTTCTTTTGCTTGTTGGGAGCTTTCCCGTGTAAATAGTTTTTATTTTTCTTTTCCTTTCTTTGGGGGTCGAGAAGACTATATTGAAAACGCTTAGTGGCTCTTATATGCAAGATTGTTTATTTAACTTAGCGCCCATATTACTTGTCTTCTCTCTTGAGTTGAATGCTTGCAGATTCCAGCTTAGTCCAATGCACGTGCACTCTTATTATTATACACACCGTTCGGTCATGCAAGTGAAAGGCAATAATGATGATATATGGACTCATTGGGATGAGAAAAGCTGGTATGAACTCGACCTCTCTTGTTTTTGTAAATATGATGATTCATCGTTCCTGATTCAGCTATTATGAAGTAAACATATTTGCAATGACATTTAGATATTGTAGTTGCTTGTGCCATGCTTGATTAGCTATGAGTTATAATGGTTAACCTTGCGTGCCAACATGCTATTGAGATGATTATGATGTGGTATGATAGGATGGTATCCTCCTTTAAATGAATTGAGTGACTCGACTTGGCACATGTTCACGCATGTAGTTGAATCAAATCAACATAGCCTTCATGATATTTATGTTCATGGTGGATTATATCCTACTCATGCTTATATTCGGTGTGAATTAATTTTAATGCATGTTTACGACTATTGTTAGTTGGTCGCTTCCCAGTCTTTTGCTAGCCTTCACCTGTACTAAGCGGGAATACTGCTTGTGCATCCAAACTCCTTAAACCCCAAAGTTGTTCCATATGAGTCCACTATACCTTCCTATATGCGGTATCTACCTGCCGTTCCAAGTAAATTTGTATGTGCCAAACTCCAAACCTTCAAATGAAATTCTGTTTTGTATGCTCGAGCAGCTCATGTGCAACTATGGATGCCTATATCTTCCATGCTAGGTGGGCTATTCTCAAGAGGAGTGGACTCCGCTCCTCATTCACGAGAAAGGGCCGGTAACCGGGATGCCCAGTCCCATGATCCAAAAAGATCAAAGCAAATCAAAATAATTAAACAAAACTCCCCTGGGACCCATTGAATGTTGGAGGCACTCGTTGTTTCGAGCAAGCCATGGATTGATACTTGCGGAGGAGGGGGAGTATAAACCTTTACCATTCTATTTGGGAACTGCCTATAATGCATGTAGTATGGAAGATACATCATCTCATAGTTGTTACGTTGACAGTGAAAGTATGCCGCTCAAAATATTATTTATCTCTATTTCAAAAATCGAGCTCTGGCACCTCTACAAATCCCTGCTTCCCTCTGCGAAGGGCCTATCTATTTACTTTTATATTGAGTCATCACCCTTCTTATTAAAAAGCACCCGCTAGAGAGCACACTGTCGTTTGCATTCATTATGATTGGTTTAAATTGGGTATGACTTGACTGGATCTCTTTTACCATGAATTACAATGTTTAGTCAGTCCTTGATCTTTAAAGGTGCTCTGCATTTATGTTTTGCGGTCTCAGAAAGGGCTAGCGAGATACCATTTTGTTATATCCTGTTATCATTATTTTGAGAAAGTGTTGTCATTCGAGTTTTATTATTATGGCTCGCTAGCTGATTATGCTATTGATATTAGTAATTGTGAGACCTACATGTTATTGTGAGTATGGTTAGTTCATAATAATTGCTGAAACTTGAATGTTGACTTTTCATGTTTACAACAACAAGAGGAAACAGAGTTTGTAAAAGTTTTTCTTTTTCTCTTTCAGTTTGTCAACTCCCTTGCTTGAGGACAGGCAAGGGTTTAAGCTTGGGGGAGTTGATACGTCTCCGTCGTATCTACTTTTCCAAACACTTTTGCCCTTGTTTTGGACTCTAACTTGTATGATTTGAATGGAACTAACCCGGACTGACGCTGTTTTCAGCAGAATTGCCATGGTGTTGTTTTATGTGCAGAAAACAAAAGTTCTCGGCATGACCTGAAACTCCACGGAATATCTTAGAATAAATAATAAAAAATCCTCGCCAAAGATGAAGACCAGGGGGCCCACACCCTGTCCACGAGGGTGGGGCGCCCGCCCCTCCCCCTGGGCATGGCCCCCTACCTCGTGGGCCCCCTGGTGGCCCTCCGACGCCAACTCTAACTCCATATATTGGCTTTCGAGGAGAAAAAAATCAGAGAGAAAGTTTCATCGCGTTTTACGATACGGAGCCGCCGCCAAGCCCTAATCTCTCTCGGGAGGGCTGATCTGGAGTCCGTTCAGGGCTCCGGAGAGGGGGATTCGTCGCCGTCGTCATCATCAACCATCCTCCATCACCAATTTCATGATGCTCACCGCCGTGCGTGAGTAATTGCATCGTAGGCTTGCTGGACGGTGATGGGTTGGATGAGATTTATCATGTAATCGCGTTAGTTTTGTTAGGGTTTGATCCCTAGTATCCACTATGTTCTGAGATTGTTGTTGCTATGACTTTGCTATGCTTAATGCTTGTCACTAGGGCCCGAGTGCCATGATTTCTTCAGATATGAACCTATTATGTTTTCATGAATATATGTGAGTTCTAGATCCTATCTTGCAAGTCTATAGTCACCTACTATGTGTTATGATCCAGCAACCCCGAACTGACAATAATCGGGACCACTCCCGGTGATGACCATAGTTTGAGGAGTTCATGTATTCACTATGTGTTAATGCTTTGTTCCGGTTCTCTATTAAAAGGAGGCCTTAATATCCCTTAGTTTCCAATAGGACCCCGCTGCCACGGGAGGGTAGGACAAAAGATGTCATGCAAGTTCTTTTCCAGAAGCACGTATGACTATTTACGGAATACATGCCTACATTATATTGATGAACTGGAGCTAGTTCTGTGTCACCCTATGTTATGACTGTTACATGATGAACCACATCCGGCATAATTATCCATCATTTATCTGGTGCCTACGAGTTTTCCATATACTGGTTTACGCTTATTTACTTTTCCGTTGCTACTGTTACAATCACTACAAAAATACCAAAAACATTACTTTTGCTATCTTTACTTTGTTACCGTTATCACCACTATCATATTACTTTGCTACTAAACACTTTGCTGCAGATACTAAGTTTCAGGTTGTGGTTGAATTGACAACTCAGCTGCTAATACTTGAGAATATTCTTTGGCTCCCCTTGTGTCGAATCAACAAATTTGGGTTGAATACTCTACCCTCGAAAACTGTTGCGATCCCCTATACTTGTGGGTTATCAGGCTCTATATTGTAGCGGCTGCACCCCTCGTATGATGCATGCGGCCATGACCCCGATCATGGTCAGTCCAGAATGAGCTAACAATCTTATCCGGCCCATCAGGTAAAAAACGTCCTTGTCGCTTTCCCTTTGAGGGCTCCGTGGACGCCAACTTAGGCGCTTCTTCAGTGGGGCATTGTCAAACTCAGGGAGACCGATCCGGACAGGATCCGGCAGCGGGACGTCCTCTATGTAAAACCATTCCGAAGGCCAGTCCTCGGAAGCCTTCTTTGGGGTTCCGGATACGTATCCGGTCCCGGCGATGCGCCACACTTCGGCTCCGCCCACTTGATACATTGACCCCTTCCGAGAATGAGGTACAAGGCAGAATAGCTCTTTCCACAGCCCGAAATGAGCCTCAACAGCCAAAAACAGCTCACAGAGGGCTACGAACCCCGCGATATGCAATACGGAGGCGGGCGTAAGATTGTGTAGCTGGAGGCCATAGTACTCCAGTAGCCCCCGGAGAAACGGATGAATTGGAAATCCGAGCCCCTTATTAGATAAGGGACAAGGCGTACCCGCTCTCCTTTGGAGGGATTGGGGGCACTCTCCGCTTGCTCTCCACCATTATAAACGGCAAGACCGACTCGAACTGGGACCATATAGGCCGGGGGGAGAAACCCCTTGGTCTGGAGCGTCACTAGATCGCTATGCGGGATGGAGCATCTCTCCCAATGTCCAGGCTTAGGGCTGGAAGGGCGAAGGGAGGAGTTGCGGTGGCTGGCCATGGTGGAATGGACCTTTATCGGATGCGCTCTGATGAACACTCGTGAAAGGGAGAAGGTGTGGTTTGGATCTAAATCCTCGTCCCCTTAAATGGGCGGCTCATTTACGCGGCTAGGGGTGTGGATGTAAAAACACTCAGACTTTTCATATTCGTTTGACACGTGGGAGACGGCCATTATTGGGCATAGAAGCCAAGGAGCGCAACATTTACAAGAAACCGGACTTTATTCAACAGGTACATGGAATTTGGAGGAGAACCCGCCTTGCAATGCCGAAGACAATCTGCGTGCCGGACTCATCGTCATTGAAGCCTGGTTCGGGGGCTACTGAGGGAGTCCTGGATTAGGGGGTGTCCGGATGGCCGAACTATACCTTCAGCCGGACTCCTGGACTATGAAGATACAAGATTGAAGACTTCGTCCCGTGTCCGGAAGGGACTTTCCTTGGCGCGGAAGGCAATCTTGGCGATACGGATATGTAGATCTCCTACCATTGTAACCGACTCTATGTAACCCTAACCCTATCCGGTGTCTATATAAACTGGAGGGTTTTAGTCCGTAGGTCAACACAATCATACCATAGGCTAGCTTCTAGGGTTTAGCCTCTCTGATCTCGTGGTAGATCTACTCTTGTACTACCCATATCATCAATATTAATCAAGCAGGACGTAGGGTTTTACCTCCATCGAGAGGGCCCGAACCTGGGTAAAACTTCGTGTCCCTTGCCTCCTGTTACCATCCGACCTAGATGCACAGTTCGGGACCCCCTAC
This sequence comes from Triticum urartu, assembly GCF_003073215.2. Classification (NCBI taxonomy): domain Eukaryota; kingdom Viridiplantae; phylum Streptophyta; class Magnoliopsida; order Poales; family Poaceae; genus Triticum; species Triticum urartu. The sequence goes on from NC_053022.1 coordinate 548,352,048, forward strand.
CCGAGATCCGCCGGTTTTGACACCGACAATGGGCACTGCTCAGCCCGTTTTTATAAAGACCGAATACTTTAGGGAGTGTTCGACGTCGCGAGTTTGGCCTTATATGCATCAGCTCCGAATCATGTCTTTGGTCAAATTTTGTGTTTGCCCGGCTCCTGTGTTTTGCTGCCTTAAGTTCCCTCTATCGACTAAGGCGGCACCAGGAGAACTACTGCGATTGTGTCGGAGTAAATAGCCATGGGTAGCCTAGCCGGCTTCCCCTGGCCCTTCTGAAAAAAGTTGCGAGCCCGCCCGGCTCTCAAGAATCCAAGGCATGGGGCCGCCTTCCCCTTGTTGGCTGCCACCCAGGCCGGCTTTCGGAAGGCGGTCCGACTTTAGCCGTCATGAGAAGGCCGACTCCAAGAAGCCAGCCATGAGAAGGCCGACTCCAAGAAGCCGGCTCCCCATAAAGCGGTCCAGACCGTACCCACCAAAGTTTGCACCCACCTAACGGCGGTGCGACGGGGCGTGGCTACAGTAAAGCCTGCCACCCCTGAATCCCGGAGCACGCCTGGCACAGTGCGCCGTATGGTGTAGGCATGACCCATCCGGCGCGGCACTGTTGCCATGTTGACCCTGGCATCACCCACGACGGGCCGACAGCGTGGCCCATAGACGGTGGGCCCCTTTGAGCAGAGAGACGCCCGAAGGCGGCCACGCCTCCAACCAGTCGTCCCAAGACAGAGCTAGCTCCCCGCAGCCGGCTTGCCGCCTCCCTCGAAGAGGACGCCCCATTAAGGAGACAAGACGCGGTGAGGCTACAGTGATCGCCTGATAGGCGGCGGTACTGTAGCCGCGCTTACCACGATGAAGCTCACGTCAACAAGATGGAGCCACAGTAACCAGCCGCCGACCAGGCCCTGGACAGTGGGGCCTGCCTGTCGACCAAGGGGCCAGCAGCCGGCGGGACCCACCAGTCGGCGGGCCCCAGCAGCCGGCGCAGAAGCCGGCGAGCGCAGTCACAGACGGCTGGGCCCTGCGTCCAGTCGGATTACCATTGTACCCCCGGGGGGTAGGCCTATATAAACCCCCCGGAGCACCCATGCAAAGGGTTGGACCCCATGCTAGTCCTAGACACCACACAAGGAGAAGAAGCAGGCTAGCCGTGCCCTTCTTCCTCCTCCCACCCAACAGCTCAAGGAGCGTTGTGTAGCTACTTGATTCATCTAGTGAACATGCGGAGACCCCACAGAGCAGCAGTAGGGGTGTTATCTCCACGGAGAGCCCTGAAGCTGGGTAAGATCCGCCGGCATGCATGTCTTCGCCTTATCCCGTTTCCAGGCACCGGCGATGTCTTACTGGCTCCCACAATGATAAGCCACCCGTTGGCATATGTCGCACCTACCACCCGACATTTGGCGCCCACCGTGGGGCCAGGTGCACCGTCGTCCGGAGACCTGTTCTGGACGGGAACCTTATTCCTCCCCCGTGAGCGTAGCCAGCCCGGCACACCCGATGGCGCTTGCCACGACGTGCTGCAAGGCGTCACCAGCATCTGCACGGCGAGCGGCCTCGCCGATCTCCTCGACGAAACTCTCATCTCCGACGAGCTCGCCTCCGATGCGGGCACCGACCACCTCGCCGACCTTCTCGGCCAGCTCCATGTCTCCAGCGAGCCCGCTGCGGACCTGGAGTCGGTTGGCTCCACCGACCCAATGCCTGTCGACTCCGACACGGCCTCCTACGACACCTTCCCCACCAACGTCACGATCTACAACGACCCGCTTCCTCGAGCCGACGGCTGCGATGCTGTCACCACCGAAGTGATGGTTGTCGGCCACGGCGGCCTGGCCGACGAGAGCGCCCGCGACGCCTCGCACACGGCGGCCCACGACTTGTCCGCTCCCCTCCCGGCTAATGCCGACGACGAAGCACTGGAGGCACGCCGCCTCGCCCTCCTCGCAGAGGGCCGGAGGCTGGCCTCCATAAGACGCCTCACTGAGGCCTACCAGCGCGAAGCTGACCGCGCCGCCTTCGGCACGCCGGCCCCGGGCGGGCCAAGCCGGGCCGGCCTTGTCAAGCAACGCGGTGCCGTCATCGCCGACACGCTGGGAGTCGACCGCCCGGTCTATGCCACTCTGCTCGAGAACTAGCGTGCCGCCCAGGCGGCTGTAGATGAGTTGGACGGCTTGGAGGCCGAAGACCTCCCCCACATGACCTGGCGCATCCAGCAATTGATTGACGCAGCCGCGCAGCGACACGAAGACGACGCCCGCGCGGAAAGCCCTCCCCCGTGCCGAGAACACGGCGCGACTTCCCGGACGCCGACTACGAGCAATACCCGTGCGCGACGCGAGAAGGAGCCAGCTGCTAGCCACAGCCGGACCCGGATCTCCATCGAGCGAGACGCGGACGGTCATCCCCGAGCCATGGAATGGCGTGGCGACCCGCCTCCGCCTCCGCCCCGTGGAGAGAGATATCCTGCCCCGCCGCCAGTGGCGCACCCGACTCTCAGCGGCCGGCTAGGCCGCCGCGAAGGAATCGGCGAGAACGACGCCCGCCATCGGATCGACCGCTTGGCGCGATCCCTGGTGTTGGAAGAAGAAGACGATGTCGGCCCGCCTTGTTTCGGCCCCCGCATCCGCGACGAGCCCTTTCCCAAAGGGTTCTCGCTCCCAAGAGACACGCCCAAGTATAACGGCTCCGTGAAGCCGGAAGATTGGTTGATCGACTACTCCACGGCGGTTAGCATAGCCAACGGTAACCGGCGCGTTGCCGTAAAGTACGTGCCCCTCATGCTGCAAGGCACGGCGCGGACCTGGCTCAACAGCCTCAAGCCGCGTAGCATCAACAGCTGGCTAGACTTCACAGAAACCTTCATCCGCAACTTCACCAGCACCTACAAGCGGGCTCCCAAGCCCAGACAGCTCTCCTTGTGCGTACAAGGCCCCGCCGAGTCCACTCGCGATTACCTCACGCGTTGGGCCGAGCTCGGCAACTCCTGTGAAGGGGTGCACGAGGTCCAAGCCATAGAATACTTCACAGCCGGATGCCGAGAAGGCACCCTCCTCAAGCACAAGCTCCTCTGCGATGAGCCGGCTACCCTCGACGAGCTTCTGGACATAGCGGACAAGTACGCCACCGCCGACTCCTCGATGAAGACTGAGCTTCGGGTAGACGCATCCGGAAAGGTACTCAACCCGGCGCCCAAGGCGCCGGCTGGGGATTCCGGCCGACTCCCCCACTCAAACGACCACAAGCGCAAGGGCCCCGCGCCGCCTCCCGCCAGTCGGCAGGTGGCCACAGTCGAAGACGCGCCGCCTGAAGAGCGACCGGCGCCCAAGAAGCCCAAGGGCGGCAGGCCGGCTTGGCAGCCCGCCTTCTCCTACGAGCAAACTATCGACGCCCCTTGCAAGTTCCATAGTGGCGCGAAGCCGTCCAACCATACGACCCGGAAGTGCCATTGGCTCACCCGAATCTCTAAAGGTGAAGGGCTCGCGCCGCCTCCGCCTGCCGGCCCGCCGCCTCCGCCTCCGCCGCCTCCGGCCGCTCGGCCCGCAGTCGGAGCCGTGCATGACGAGTTCCCTAACGAGCAAGCAACCTACATCGTCTTTACAAGCCAGCCCGAAGACCGGCACAGCAAGCGCCAAGAGCGCCAGGAAGTTAGCGTGGTCGCTGCCAACCCCGCCGGACACATGCATTGGTCAGAAAAGCCCATCACCTGGAGCCGGGCCGACCATCCGGAGGTGATGCCGTCTCCCGGCTCTTACGCTTTGGTCCTGGAAGCCGATTTCCTCCGTGAGAATCGGGACATCTTTGCATGGTCCCCCAAGGACATGCCGGGTGTTCCGAGGAAATTCGCCGAGCATAAACTACACGTTCGAGAAGACGCAAAGCCAGTCAGACAACCCCTTCGCCGACTGTCGGAGGAGAAACGAAGGATCGTAGGGGAGGAGATAGCCCGGCTTTTGGCAGCCGGCTTCATTATGGAAGTTTTCTTTCCAGAGTGGCTCGCCAACCCGGTCCTTGTGCTAAAGAAGAACAACAAGTGGCGCTTGTGTATAGACTACACGAGCCTCAACAAGGCCTGCCCCAAAGATCCTTTTGCCCTGCCAAGGATTGACCAAGTGATAGACTCCACAGCCGGATGCGAGCTGTTGAGTTTTTTGGATGCTTACTCCGGATATCGTCAGATAAAGCTAGATCCGGACGACCGCCTGAAGACCGCCTTCATCACGCCATTTGGAGCCTTCTGCTATGTGACTATGACATTCGGCTTGAGAAATGCCAGTGCCACTTTTCAGTGTTGCATGCAGAAGTGCCTCCTCAAGCAACTCGGCAGAAACGCTCACGTTTACATGGACGACATCGTGGTGAAGACGGAGAAGCACGGCACCTTGCTGGGAGACCTCAAGGAAACGTTTGAGAACTTACACCGGTTCCAAATCAAGCTCAACCCCGAGAAATGCGTGTTCGGAGTGCCAGCCGGCCAGCTCCTAGGCTTCCTGGTCTCCGAACGCGGCATCGAATGCAACCCGGTGAAGATCAAGGCCATCGAGAGAATGGCGATCCCCACCAAGCTTTGAGACATTCAGAAGTTCACCGGATGCTTAGCCTCCTTGAACCGCTTCATCAGCCGGCTCGGAGAGAAAGCTCTCCCCCTCTACCGCCTCATGAAGAAGAGCACTCACTTCGAGTGGAACGACCAGGCCGACCAAGCTTTTCACGAGCTGAAGAAGATGCTGGCCACGCCGCCTGTCCTCGCGGCGCCGACTGAGAAAGAGCCCATGCTCCTCTACATCGCCGCAACCAGCCGGGTGGTCAGCACCGTCATCATAGTCCAGCACCCAGAAGAAGGCCGAGCCCAGCCGGTCCAAAGGCCGGTGTATTATTTGAGCGAGGTGCTGTCCGCCTCAAAGCAGAACTACCCGCACTACCAGAAGATGTGTTACGGCGTGTACTTCACCGCCAAGAAGCTGAAGCCCTACTTTCAAGAGCATCCCGTCACGGTCGTATGCACTGTCCCGCTAGCCGAGATCATAGGCAGCCGGGATGCATCCGGCCGGGTGGCGAAATGCGCCATCGAGCTGGCCCCCTACACGATCTTCTACCAGCCCCGCACTGCCATCAAGTCCCAAGCACTGGCCGACTTCCTCGTCGACTGGGCCGAGACCCAGTACCTGCCGCCGGCTCCCGACTCCACCCATTGGCGCATGCACTTCGACGGGTCCAAGATGCGCACCGGCTTGGGAGCCGGCATCATCCTTACCTCTCCAAAAGGCGACAAGCTCAGATACACGCTACAGATCCACTTTGCCGCCTCCAACAATGTGGCCGAGTACGAGGCGCTCATACACGGGCTCCGGCTTGCCAAAGAACTTGGCATTCGCCGGATCCTATGTTATGGCGACTCGGATCTGGTGGTCCAACAATCATCCGGCGACTGGGACGCCAAGGACGCGAATATGGCGAGCTACCGCTTCCTGGTCCGACAACTCAGCGGATACTTTGAAGGATGCGAGTTCCTCCACATACCGCGAGCCGACAACGAGCCAGCCGATGCCCTGGCTCGAATAGGCTCCACTCGGCAAGCAATTCCATCCGGCGTCGCTCTCCAACGCCTCCTCAAGCCATCTATCAAGCCGTCTCCAGAGTCCGATTCCATCTTCGTGCCGCCTGTCCCCGATGCGGCCGGGTCCGGCCCGAAGAACCAAGTAGGCGACCCCAAGACTTCGGCAGCCAGCTCGGGGACTTCGGCAGCCGGCTCGGGGACTTCGGCAGCCGGCTCGGGGACTTCGGCAGCCGGCTCGGGGACTTCGGCAGCCGGCTCGGGGACTGCGGTAGCCGGCCCGGGGACTGCACCAACACAACAGCCGGCGGCCGACTCCAGCACCTCACCACCCAGCCCGCCCACCCTAGTGGCAGTAACCACATTGGCAGTAGAAGAAGTCGCGGCTCCATCATGGGCTCAGTCCATCCTCAACTTCCTAGTAAACCAAGACCTGCCGGCTAACAAAACAGAAGCAAGACAAGTCCAACGTCGAGCCGGAGCATACACAATCGTCAACAGAGAGCTCGTCAAGCGCAGTGTCACTGGAGTCCTCCAACGGTGCGTCGAGCAAGAGAAAGGCATTGCAATCCTCAGAGACATTCACCAAGGAGAATGCGGCCACCATGCGGCCTCAAGATCACTTGTCGCCAAAGCCTTCTGCCATGGTTTCTTCTGGCCGACTGCTTTGGATGATGCCAAAGAGTTAGTTAAACATTGCAAGGGGTGCCAACTCTTCAGCTCCAAGCAACACATGCTGGCCTCGGCACTCAAGACCATTCCCCTCACTTGGCCCTTTGCCGTTTGGGGACTGGACATGGTGGGCCCATTCAAGACGGCGCGCGGCGGCATGACGCATTTGCTCGTCGCCGTGGACAAATTCACCAAGTGGATTGAGGCAAAGCCGATCAAGAAGCTGAATGGGCCGACTGCTGTGACATTCATCGCAGACATAACAGCACGGTATGGCGTGCCACACAGCATCATCACCGACAATGGCACGAATTTTGCCAAAGGAGCCTTGGCACGTTTCTGCGCAGCCCAAGGTATCCGGCTGGACTTAGCATCCGTCGCCCACCCGCAGTCAAACGGCCAGGTCGAGCAAGCCAACGGCCTCATCCTCTCCGGCATCAAGCCCCGACTGGTTGTACCTCTGGAGCGCTCAGTCGACTGTTGGCTTGATGAGCTGTCGGCTGTCCTCTGGAGTCTGTGCACTACACCAAACAAGTCAACCGGCTTCACCCCTTTCTTCCTTCTGTATGGTGCCGAGGCGGTCATCCCAACTGACATCGAATTCGACTCACCTCGAGTAACCATGTACACGGAAGCGGAGGCCAAGAAAGCACGAGAAGACGGCGTCGACCTGCTGGAAGAAAACCGGCTGTTAGCCCTCAGCCGGTCTGCCATCTACCAGCAGGGTTTGTGCCGCTACCACAACCGGAAGGTCAGGCCAAGATCTTTCCAAGAGGGTGATCTTGTGCTCCGGCTGATCCAGTGAACAGCCGGCAGCACAAGCTCTCAGCCCCTTGGGAAGGCCACTTCGTCATCAGCAGAGCTCTAGGCAACGACTCCTACTACCTGATCAATGCACAGAAGCCGAAGGCACGCAAGAGAGACGACTCCGGCAAGGAGTCGGAACGACCATGGAACGCTAACCTCCTTCGAAGGTTTTACAGTTGAAAGCCAGTATGTATCACGCTAACTTTTGTATTAAGTACAAGACAATAGGCCCCCCGAGGAGGGCTCGGGGACTGCCATCCCTTATTTATGAATGAAAAGTATCATGCTTATGACCTTGTCGTGTCATTTACTTATTCCGTCCAGCACCGAGTTCGACTAGTCGGCTCGGGGACTGGCCGACTGGAGTTATGTTAGAAGTCCTATCCGCAGTCAGACAAGTAGTGTGCCAGCTCCCAAGCCTTCTCTTGCCAAAAGTCGCAGTTCGAAGAACCGGCTGTCCGGCTGGCAAGAGTTAAAGGCAGGAACGGGCGCCCACACGAAAAACGGCTAGGGACTAACGGACTACTATAACAAAAGCCGGTTTTTCTCCCACCGCCGACCGGCTACCAGAGTAGCCGGCTGGCCGGTTTCCATTCACTTCACTTCAATCCAAGAGAGCTCAAGTACTTGCCTCCCCAAAGAGGGAAGGCGGCAAAGGAAAAAGGCTAAGGATAAAAAAGCATACGCGAGTGGAAACCAAACATGCACATGATAATATTTACATAAAAAGACCTCCGAGAGGCCAGCATTCAACATAGTTTGGATACACCCCCAGTGGGTGGAACTGCGAAAACTTAACAAAGATTGTTCAAAGACAACAAAGCAGGAAAGATAAAGACGGCAGGTCAAGCTGGCGGAGCGGCCGACGAGCCAGACTGGTTGGCGGAGACGGTCGTGCCGGCTGAAGGAGCGGCCGGCTGACGAACTTCGTCTTGGTCGCCGCCTCCCGCAGAGGGCGCGCTTCCACGCGCCTTGTTGCTGGAGGCACGGTCGGCCTGAGGTCGGCCGGTTGTTCCACCAGCCGGCTCGACGTCTTCGCCGTCCTCTTCGTCATCCTCGCCTTCGTCGCTGGAGGCAATCTCCTCCGCCGAGTCCTCGCCCACCGCTGGGTTCAGCCCGAACCACTCCTCCGGCTGAGCAACACCGTCATCATCGATTTCGGGTGCGAAAACGCTGATGTCGGTGCACTCGGCGATCGTCGAAGCTCGCTGGGCGATAGCCGGCCTCACCTCTTCCAGCTCCGTGTCGGCCTCCATCCGCCAAGTGCGCAGCTGGTCCAGGCTCAGCCCTGGGTACCAAGCCCGAACGAACTCCAACGGCCGCCCGGCTCCGAGGTGGGCCGCCGACGCCTTCCAAGCCTCAAAGCGACCAACTGCGACCTCCAGCCAGTCGGCAGTTCGGCTTGGGGTGCGGGGGATCGTCTCGCCGGGCCAGAGGGTGGCCAGCACTTGCGCCCCGGCACGTTGGAGCCGACGAAGCATCCGATGAGCCGGCTGCAACCGTGCCTGGACAGCCAAGAGCTGCTCCTCGAGCGTCTGGTTTGCATCCGGCGCGATGTTGGCCCCCGCCTGACGACGCGCCTCGCGATGGGCCTCAATGCTTTGGGCGGCGAAGGCGCAGTAGCCCGGGAAGTAATCTGCAAGAAACAACAAGCAGCAGCTCAGGATAAGCCAAAACCCAGGTGGCAAGGGGCAGGAGAAGGGCTAAGAAGGCGACTTACCGTCGATCAAGTCCTCGATCCGGCCGAAGCCTTCGTCCAGGGCTCGCCGGGTCTCAGACCAGCTCGCCGCCTCGGTCTCATACTCCGCCTTCAAGGCGTCTTCACTTTCCTGCGCCGCCTGCAGGGCCGCTTTGTGGCTCTCCTCTTGGTCGGCCAGCTTCTTGGCTAGGCGATCCCGTTCCTGGACCAAGGCGGCGCACTCGGCCTCCTTGGTATGAAGGGCGGCCTTCGCTTCGCCAAGCTCCTTCCTCAAGTCGGCGTTAGCCCCTGAAGACAAAGAAAAAGAAAAACCAATAAGGAAAGGGTCGTCAAGAAAGATCCGACCCGACTGCGCAGCAGTCGGCCCGAATCTCGGGGACTACACCTAGTGGGTGCGCTGACGCGCCCCCACAGGAGACAGACAAGATCGAGTACTTACTTCGGCTGTCGGCCAGGTCGTCGGTCCTCCGGCTCAACTCCCGAGCCTGGGAGTTGAAGGCGGCAGCACGAAGGTTGTGGTATTCCTGAAAGTTCAGAAAAAAGCAAAGTAAGGTAGCCGTCGAGAAAGATCCGACCCGACTGCGCAGCAGTCGGCCTGAATCTCAGGGACTACACCCAGTGGGTGCGCTGACGCGCCCCCACGGAAGAAATTAAGAAAGCAAAGTAGCCAGGAACGAAGGACTCACCCGGATAGTGCCTCGCGTTGACAAGAACTCCTGGGTGAACTGTTGAAGCAGGGCGGCCTGAGCTTGCAGCCGGCTCCGGACCCCTTGAGCCGCCACATCCAGATCGCCGGTCCCCCCGCTGGGAGTCCACTCGGACGTGGCGGTGCTGGCCGCCTCCAGATCTTCCGCCGACTGGCCTACGCCCGCAACTCGGTGCAACTCCGGCGGAGCGGCGCCTCCCCCTGCGTGACGGCTCGCCGCCGGCTGCACCTCGAGGCCGGCTCTGTTCTCCGGCTCACCTCCGGCCGGCCCCTCTGGCGCCGCTGACGATTGGCCGCCTTGGCCCGCTCCGGTTGGCGTTGCTGGCGGCGCTCTCCTCGCAAAGGCCACGGGGTCCTCCCCCCTCTCCATCAGCGGCGGGTCTGGGACGATCTCCTCCGCCAAGGGCAATGGGGTGTCGGGGGCTACAGCTCGGAGATTAATGGCGAGCAGTGCAGGCTGGTTGTGCGAGCTTTCCGCCTCCGTCTCCACGGTAGCCGCCGCCGTCTGGGCCTTGGCTGCCGCGTCGGCCTGCTCCCTCGCCGCCTGGGCGGCCGCCTTCTCCGCCGCCTCGCGCTCCTCCCGCGCTTTGCGGGCGTTCCACTCTGTGGCCTCCCTGAGATCGGCGCGGGGGTCCACGCAGCGGGAGCTCGAAGACCCTCTAGCCGGCCCCACGACGGAGCCGCCCGGACCCCGCTCAAGGGAAAGCGGCGCCCTGTCCAGCAAGCGAGAAAAAGTTAAGAAGAATATTCGAAGAGAAAGAGAATGATGACAAGCATGCGGCAAGGCAATCGAAGACTTACGCTGAGACCGCCGGAGGCTGCTTCACCGCCTTGCGGAAGCGGGCCGCTTTCGCAGCCGCCTCGTCTCGCTTGTTCGCCGCGGCGGAGGCTTTGGACTTCTTCGGCTGACTGCCAAAGAGGCCTGAAGCGGCCCGGCGTTTCTGTGCGCCGCCGCCGGCCGCCGGCGCGATAGACGAGCCCGCGCCCTGATGGTCGGCCGCCGGCTGGCGGCGCGGGGCGACTTCGGCTTCGAAATCGTCCGGCCAGTCCTCGAAGCTCGCGGTGAACCTTGAGCCTCCGGGCTTGGCGCTGTCCCCCACCACGGCGTCTTCCATGGCGGCCGCCCCCAAGTCCGGGTCGTCAACGTCGTCCACCGTGCGGTCGGGGGCATACTAGCGTTCAATCGCTGTCGCCTCGGCCGGCGGCGCAAGAAGAGGGTTCTGCTCAAAGAACTGACTGGTCAGAAGCCGGCCGTCATGAAGTCGGCTGACGACAAAAATAACATAGAGAGAGAAGCTTACCATGGGCGGAGGATTGGCGCGAGAATACGGCACCTTGCCGTATTGCCAGTCCCCGGCGAGATTGCAGTTGGCGATGTAGTTAACCATGAGCGCCACCTCCGCGTGGGGCATTTCCCATGTGCTCAGCCGGCTTGGGTCGAAGCGGCCGCTCATCTGACACATCATATGGGGCCGGCTTTGGAGAGGAAGGATCCAGCGCTCCACGAAGGCGGCCACCAAGTCGGCCCCGTGCAGGCCTTCCGACTGAATCATCACCCGAAGCCGGGAGATGGCGGCGTTCCTGGCCGGAGACAGTGACCGGGACCGGAAGCTCCACGAGGGCTGCCTCCCAGCCGGCGGGCCGGCTACGTAAGCCGGCAGGTTGATGTAGTCTCCTTGCTCGGCGACGTTCTTCACGTAGAAATATGATCTCTGCCAGACCTTCACCGACTGGTTCAGGGGGATGGGCGGGAACGGGTTGTTCTCGCTCGCCCTCCTCATGGCGATGAAGGCCCCGCAAGGGGGCGGGCACGCCGGCGACGACTGTGCCGAGCTTGCTCTGGAAGAACTCTCCCCAGAGCTCCAGCGTGGGGAGCAGCCCCAAGAAGCCTTCGCAGAGGGAGACGAAGGCCGACAGCAGCATCACCGCACTGGGCGTGAGGTGATGCGGCTGGAGGTTGTAGAACTCCAGGAAAGAGCGCAGAAATCCGCTCGCCGGAAGGCCGAAGCCGCGCAGGCAGTGCGAGCGGAAGACGACCCGCTCGCCCTCCTCTGGTGCCGGCGAGATCTCCTTCTCCGGCGCCAGGCAGACCTGTATGAGGTCGGCGCCGGGCAGGCGCCAAGTCTGGCGGAGGAACTCCACATGGTCTTCATGGACGTTGGAGCCGTCCCACGAGCTTGACAACGCCATGGGAGCGAGACGGTGTAGAGACGCGGCGGCACTGAGACGGGAAGCTGCGACGGCAGCGAGAGGAAGAAACGAGGGTTAGGAGGGGCGGAGCGGGAGAGAACGTGCGAACCTCTGTCGCTCTCCCTCCTCCTCCTACTTATAGGCTCACGTGGCGGAGCCGAGGAGGTGCGGCGTGGGGAAGCGTGGGGATCGATCGTGCCCACTCCCCACGTCCCGCGATTATTGAGCCTTAACGGCGAAACCAAAGTGCCTCGAGAAGGCGAGCGGCCCCTGTGGGCCACGGAAGATCCGCGCCCGGACCAAGGCTCGCGAGTGGCGGGCCCGGGCCTACGGCGGCGTCCCGTCACGCGCGTGCGCTCGCAGGATCTCACCGCCACATGGCCGCGGGAGGGCCCGCAGTCAGCACGCAGGCCGCCCCCCTCCTCCCGCCTACAAGACGCGGGGCTCTCTGAAGTCAGCAAGAGCCCGCTAAGCCGGCTCTTCAGGATGGGAAGCTGACCAAGCTTCTCGTCCCCCTACTCGCCTCGGAGCTCGATCAGCTTCGGGGACTACTGTCGGAGTAAATAGCCATGGGTAGCCTAGCCGGCTTCCCCGGGCCCTTCTGAAAAAAGTTGCGAGCCCGCCCGGCTCTCAAGAATCCAAGGCATGGGGCCACCTTCCCCTTGTTGGCTGCCACCCAGGCCGGCTTTCGGAAGGCGGTCCAACTTTAGCCCTCATGAGAAGGCCGACTCCAAGAAGCCGGCCATGAGAAGGCCGACTCCAAGAAGCCGGCTCCCCATAAAGCGGTCCAGACCGTACCCACCAAAGTTTGCACCCACCTAACGGCAGTGCGACGGGGCGTGGCTACAGTAAAGCCTGCCACCCCCGAATCTCGGAGCACAACTGGTACAGTGTGCCGTACGGGGTAGGCATGACCCGTCCGGTGCGGCACTGTTGCCATGTTGACCCTGGCATCACCCACGACGGGCCGACAGCGTGGCCCACAGACGGTGGGCCCCTTTGAGCAGAGAGACGCCCGAAAGCGGCCATGCCTCCAACCAGTCGGCCCAAGACAGAGCTGGCTCCCCGCAGCCGGCTTGCCGCCTCCCTCGAAGAGGACGCCCCATTAAGGAGACAAGACGCGGTGAGGCTACAGCGATCGCCTGACAGGCGGCGGTACTGTAGCCGCGCTTACCATGATGAAGCTCACGTCAACAAGATGGAGCCACAGTAACCAGCCGCCGACCAGGCCCTGGACAGTGGGGCCTGCCTGTCGACCAAGGGGCCGGCAGCCGGCGGGACCCACCAGTCGGCAGGCCCCAGCAGCCGGCGCAGAAGCCGGCGAGCGCAGTCACAGACAGCTGGGCCCTGCGTCCAGTCGGATTACCATTGTACCCCCGGGGGGTAGGCCTATATAAACCCCCCGGAGCACCCATGCAAAGGGTTGGACCCCATGCTAGTCCTAGACACCACACAAGGAGAAGAAGCAGGCTAGCCGTGCCCTTCTTCCTCCTCCCACCCAACAGCTCAAGGAGCGTTGTGTAGCTACTTGATTCATCTAGTGAACATGCGGAGACCCCGCAGAGCAGCAGTAGGGGTGTTATCTCCACGGAGAGCCCCGAAGCTGGGTAAGATCCGCCGGCGTGCATGTCTTCGCCTTATCCCATTTCTAGGCACCGGCGATGTCTTACTGGCTCCCACAATGATAAGCCACCTGTTGGCATATGTCGCACCTACCACCCGGCAGATTGTGCCCCGGTTCAGCCAGGCGAGCACCTCAGTAGAGAAAGCCGAAAACTGACTATCATGATACAGCGTGAGACTGGTCAACCACTCGATGACCTATCGGAGTCTTCGGGATTCCTCCGCATTAACAAAGGGCCGTTTCCCGGCCAGGCACACACGCGCCCCGAGTTCGGGCGAGCCCGGCGCCACCAGGGGCTATATAGTAGCCCCCTTGTCAAACTCCTATGGCAAAGTGAAAGTGATAAAGCATTATAGTCCGATTGCCTAGTTCGCTGCGCTATCACCTCCTTCATGGACCAAGACGTTGGATCAAGTGTGAGAATGCGCCTTCTGCGAACACCCCCGCATTATATGCGTGGGGGCTGAAGCCGACGACTGCCATCTTTCAGATTATATACACATATACCTCAACGGTCGCACAGGAGGCATTATAATACTTGCAGGCACAAGTATAAAAAGCTTCTACAATTCATCAAAATATTGTTTTACAATCATACACATTATTCGAACATAATATCCTTCGAGCACTGCGTCCCTATTAAACGAGCGCCTTGCAGAACTTCCTGAAAATAGTGCTCAGCAGGTATTCGGCCTCCGTCCAAATCTGGGGATGCAACAGCGGCGGCCTCCATCTCCGCCCAGTATGTCTTGACACGGGCAAGGGCCATCCGTGCACCCTCTATGCATGCTAACCTCTTCATTGGATTGATATGCGGCACGACACCAAGGAACTGCTGCACCAAGCTAAAATAACTGTTCGGCTTTGGCCTTTCCGGCCACAGATGATTAACGACATCCTTCATGGCGAGTCCGGACAACCTATTCAGTTCGGCCCATTCGGCCAAACAATCGGTCAACAGAAGTGGACGCTCCGGATTGTTAAACTGTGACCAGAAGAGCTTCTCCACTTCGCTATCTTTCTGATCTCGGAAATGTTCGGCCGCATCAGCGGCACTCGCAGCTAAATCCAGATATGCGTCCGCCGAACTCCACATCCGGTCCAACGGAGCGTATTTAGGATCTTCGAACTTCATCCGCAGTATAAAGGGCTTTCCAGCCGCGATATCTCCGGCCTCACGCAGCTCCTCCTTCATCGCTCTCATCGTAGAACGAGCATCCTTGGCCACTGTAGTGGCCTTCTCTAGGTCTGTCCGCTCCACCTGATCTTCTTTTTCAAGAAGCTTGCAGCGGTCAGCAACGTTCTTTAACTTCACAGCCATCTCGGCCATTTCCTTCTTGCTTCGGCAGTGAGCAGCCTGTTCGGCTTTCAGCTCTTCAATTGCCTTTACGGCAGCCGCATCACTTCTCCTAGCTTGCTCCTTGGCTCAGGCAAGTTCCGCCCAAAGGTTCTCCATGGCAGCGGCCCCATCTGCATCAAGCACACATGCTGTAAGATACTGGCATCAAGCTCCTCTTACCAGGTGTCTCCGGAGAAATTACATACCTTGTGCCTAGTCAAGCCGCTTGTTGACAAGCGCGATGTCGGCCTCTGCCACGTCAAGTTGCCACGTTAGCTCGGCAAATTCATCAGTCCGGCTGGCCACCGGACACTTCGCCACCTACATAGGAAGGCGGCAAAATTATACCTGGGACGATGATCCTCTGCGTGTTGTCGTCTTCGACAACACACAGAGTCTCAGGGGCTACTATCTACACAGGGCGCATCTTATATGCGGAACTATCAAAAGGTACATCACCTCACGTACCTCAAAACCTGTCAGTAAACTCCTGATGGCCTCATGCAACCCGCTTTCCGCGGACGAAATCCTTTCAATTACCGTACCCATCAACGTACGGTGTTCCTCTGAGATAGACGCTCGCCCTAATAGATCCTTCAGTTCATCCGACCGAGCACCAGGCGGTGCCGGACTCGTTCGATGGCCTTTTTCAAAGACCAAACACGGATGGCCTTGGGGGGCCATATGACTGCCTTCCGGCCCTTCCAGATTCGGAGAAACCCTCCGCAACGATACCTCAGGATCGCCCGCCTCGTAAGGCGGTACGGCAGGGGGAGGCGTTCCGCTCTCCATCATCTCCGGAAGAAGATCCCCTGAAGATGAGCTCTGCTGAGAAGGGCTGAGATCCGAACTATAAGGTAAAATTTCGGTTATTTTCCTCAGAAATAAAACAAGGATTCCTCTCATGTTAAACCTCCCCTCTCTACTTATGGCTCGGTGGAGGGCTGATCCCCTTGAGGGCATAGTACGGGTGAGGTATTCCCCGGCACAGGACCCTCTGGCGAATATTTCTTCCCCCGCTTTGAGACCATGGAATCCGGGTCTTCAGAGGCAGTCCTCTTCCTCCCCTGAGTAGAGGAATTTTCGATTCCTCCTTTCCAGACAGCCTCCTTCGGGGAGGCAGCAGCTTCTTTGTCCCCCCCTTCGCTTTCTTCCGATGGCACGATCTCCAGCATCCTGGTTAACACGGGATCCGGCGAGGTCTCGGGAAGAGGGGCCGGACACCTGATTAACTTCGCCTTCGCTACCCACTCATGTTTCAAAGACAACTCTTTTAAGGGTGATGTTGTGATAAATGAACGGATGATGTGTCCGGGCACAGGGCTACTTACTTGAGTATCCGGACGATTGCAGCTCAGATCTGCGTCCTCCGTAGAATCCGGACACACTACTTGCGGTCCGAAGAAGAATTTGTACATCTCCACGGGTGTCATGCCAAGAAAATGTTGGAGAACTCATGGTCCCTCTGGGTTGAACTCCCATAGGCGGAGGGGGCGACGTTGGCAGGGCAAAACTCGGCGAATTAACATAACCTGCGTCACAACGACCAGACCGATGTCTCTTTCTAGGAGATCTCGGATGCGGCCCTGCAACAGGGGCACGTCCTTTGCCGACCCCCAGTCCAACCCCTTATTGACCCATGACGCCAGTCGTGGCGGATGACCCGAGCGGAAAGTAGGTGGCGCCACCCACTTGGTGCTCTTGGGAGCTATGATATAAAACCACTCTTGTTGCCATAAGCTAAACTCCTCTTGAAAAGAGCCCTCGGGCCATGGAGCGTCAGCATTCTTGCTTATAACAGCGCCTCCGCACTCCACATGCTATCCCTCGATCATCTTCGGCTCTACTTTAAAGGCCTTAAGCCACAATCCGAAGTGAGGAGTAATACGGAGGAAGGCTTCGCACACGACAATGAACGATGAGATGTGGAGGATGGACTCCGGAGCTAAGTCGTGAAATTCCAGCCCATAATAAAACATGAGCCCCCTCACGAAGGGATCCGTCATGAAGCCTAGCCCTCGGAGGAAGTGAGACACGAACACCACGCTCTCACCAGGCTTGGGAGTAGGGATAACCTGCCCGTGGGCGGGCAGCCTATGCGAGATTTCGCCGGTCAAAAACCTGGCCTCTCTCAGCTTTAGCACGTCTTCCTCCGTGACGGAGGAAGGCATCCATCAGCCTCGAAGGTCGGAGCCACACATCGTCAAAGGCCCGAAGCGCCTGAAATCTGGGACCTTGGGTGTTGGAACTCGAGGCGAAGGGCGAGTTCGATTGAGAGTAAGGCCTTGGTCTCTTTATAAGAGGTTGAATTCCAAGAGCCCTCCCCGTGACCGTATGGGACTCGCCTTTGATCGAGGAGGCATACCAACAGGCACGACTGGGTTACCCACATCCGTATTGATGAGAATCCCGTAAATAAAGGGGACATGATCTCTGCTTCGACAAGACATCCCAAGGAAACTGCCTCACAAAACGCGCTGAGGTGGGACAGTAAAAATGGTTCAAATAAAGGCTTGGCTGTGGTGTGATGACACGCTACGGAATACGTCAGCAAATTAGATTTGTGTAAATATTATTCTCTCTACGACAATATGTGGAACTTATTTTGCAGAGCCGGACACTATCCTTGTGTTCAAAATCTTCTATGAAGTATTCGGAGGAGAAACCCGCCTTGTAATGCCGAAGACAATCTGCGCGCCGGACTCGTCGTCATTGAAGTCTGGTTCAGGGGCTACTGAGGGAGTCCTGGATTAGGGGGTGTCCGGATAGCCAGACTATAACCTCTGGCCGGACTCTCGGACTATGAAGATACAAGATTGAAGACTTCGTCCCGTGTCCGGATGGGACTTTCCTTGGCGTGTAAGGCAACCTTGGCAATATGGATATGTAGATCTCCTCCCATTGTAACTGACTCTGTGTAACCCTAGCCCTCTCCGGTGTCTATATAAACCGGAGTGTTTTAGTCCATAGAAAAGAATAACAATCATACCATAGGCTAGCTTCTAGGGTTTAGCCTCTTTGATCTCGTGGTAGATCTACTCTTGTACTATCCATATCATCAATATTAATCAAGCAGGAGTAGGGTTTTACCTCCATCGAGAGGGCCCGAACCTGGGTAAAAACACTGTGTCCCATGTCTCCTGTTACCATCTGCCTAGACGCACAGTTCGGGACCCCCTACCCGAGATCCGCCGGTTTTGACACCGACACCTAGATATTCTTATAACTATGCTTAATTCTGTCAATTGCTCAACAATAATTTGTTTACCCACCGTAATACTTATGCTCTCGAGAGAAGCCACTAGTGAAACCTATGGCCCCCAGGTCTATTTTCGATCATATTAATCTTCCGTCAACAAGCTATTTCCTTTTCCGTTTATTTTGCTTTCTTTACTTTGCATCTTTATCATAAAAATATCAAAAATATATCTTATCATATCTATCAGATCTCACTTTTGTAAGTGACCGTGAAGGGATTGACAACCCCTTTATTGCGTTGGTTGCGAGGATTTTATTTGTTTGTGTAGGCGCGAGGGACTCGCGCGTGGCCTCCTACTGGATTGATACCTTGGTTCTCAAAAACTGATGGAAATACTTACGCTACTTTGCTGCATCACCCTTTCCTCTTCAAAGGAAAACCAATGTAGTGCTCAAGAGGTAGCAATGTAGCACGTCAATCCAAGGAATACGTTTCCGTTAGTATGTACATCCCACACAATTAATCCAAGAAGAATGTTTCCGTTCGTATATACATCCCACACAGTCACTCCAAGGAAAATGTTTCCGTTCACAGGTGCAACACACACAATTTTCCCCACTGAATAATTTGTGATAGTGTTGCCATTTCACATGCTATTAACAATTTTATTGTTTGCGTTATTGAATGCACCATACACGGTGCGTAGAAGAAACTGTGTGGCATAGACTGTCCATCACACACACTTTTTATGTGGTAAACATTTGCACAAGGTGGCCTAACACAAACAGTTTTCAAGAGGATGTCGTGTGTGATTGTTCATTGATCCAACACGGTTTATTCCTAGAAACTGTGTGCTTTGCCTGAGGCCATCGCCCATGGTGTTTTCTCAATAACTGTTTGCAATAGAAAAACCCAATTAGCAGGCTAATTGGCCATTAGCAGGCTAATTGTCCTATTATTAATAGTTCATTTATTAATCTAATTGACATTTCAGTTTAAGCACACAATATATTTCATTTTCATATTAAGGAAGAAGGATTTCATAATTGAAATACATTAGAGTACAACATCATATAGCTTCAGCACTCAGCTACCCCATTACACAACTGCACCAACACCAAGTTTCACATGCAACATCTATAACCTTTTGAAATTGGCATCATAAACGATACATAGACAGATGAATCTCATCTGGAAAACTGCTGAAGCGGAAGGCGAATATTGAGCCTTCATTAATGTTGAAGGTCTTTGCAACTTTATGCCAGTGCTTATGGATGATTGACCGTCCATACTTCGCCCTCTTCAGGAACACTTCGATATTGAAAAGTGGGTGTTGTATGAATACATTCCTTGCCTCCAGACTATAGAGGTGGTTTGAGAGATAATCATCAGTGAACTTCTTTGGAAAGGCCTGAAAACAAGGATGTGCATAAATATCTTATCTATATTGGAAATGGGGCAAAGGAATAAAAAAGGCAAGGTATAATAGTTAGTACCATCCTGTAGTGAACTGATGTCTTCTTCATTGTGCAGACAAAGATCTTGTTGTTTTTTGTCACTAATTTCTTTGTCTTGACAATCTTTCTTAGTTTCTTGACTTCACTGATATTCATGGACAACTCATTTCCCCATATGCAAAAAGGGTCGAGCAGTGGGTTAAAACCTCTGATAGCAGGACCTACATGTGCAAGACCAAATTGTTAAAAACCGAAATATTAGAATGTTTCATGCAATTGCACAATAATGTGCTATTAGACAAAGGACCATGCATGTGAAACCTTGATTGTAAACCTCAGTGCTTCCTATTATATCACTGCAACACATATAAGGTAAGTAGTGACCAGGTTAAGTGAGGGTTCACATGCTATTAGTAAAATATGTTGATGAAAAATAAGCACATTGCTGATTCATCAGATTAATTCAAGCCACATGGAAAACACATTTATCCAAACCAATCATGATTAAGAACTAGGAAATGTAGCAATTGTATATGTTTCTCATGTATTAAGTGCAGACAATTCGGTTTATTCCTCACATGCACGACAATACAAAATTCTACCGACGATAATTGGACATCACACTGCAGAATTGAACAAAGCAGTTAACTAAACACCATAACAAATGAACCAAATATTAACTGAGCACCACATTGCACGCTATAACATACTCCTAATAGAAGATCAGACAGTTAACCAAACCATGCATGCTTAACAACTTGGAAATATAGCAATTGTATTTGTTTCTCATGTATTTAGTACAGCAAAATTCGATTTATTTCTCACATGGTATACAATAACAGAATGCACCCACAACAATTGAACATCACATTGTAGAACTGAACCAAATAGTTAAATAAACACCACAACAAATGAACCAAATGTTAACTGGGCACCACATTGCATAATGTATAACATACTAGAAGATGAGACAATTAACCAAACCAACCATGCTTGACAACTTAGAAATATAGCAATTGTATTTGTTTCTCATGTATTTTGTAAACATAAATTTGATTTATTTCTCACATGGAAGAAAATAAAAAATTGCACCCTGAAGAATTGAACATCACATTTGCAGAATTGAACCAAACAGTTAATTGAACACGACAACTAATCAACCAAATAATTAATAAGTGAGCACCACATTGCATGATATATACAACATATACACTAGAGCAACAGATTGCATGTTAAAAGTAGATAGGACAATTCACTAGAATTTGTTAAGGATAGGCAGGAGCAGCACATGCAATGGGTAAACCGAGCATGCTTAACCGGCGTAGCTAGCAAACTGAACATAGGTCCTTATAGTAAGCTAATAAGACAAGCTACTCCTCATCGTCAAAGATATCGACGATGATTGGCTCCTTGGACATGGAAGAGGGCGAGGCCTCCACAACGTGGGTGCCCTCGTCGTGGTGGTGAGTTTCTGAGACGCTCCGGGCACCAACCTGCAAGCTCTTGAGCTTAGGTAAGCATGAGCATGTTGAGAAAACACCTCGTAGTCTTCGTCGAAGGCACCGATGGTGGCCTTGAGAAAACACAACGAACTGTTGTTTAAAGCAGCCAACCGTGTCCCGGCGTCCGCAGGCATCGACGGTGGCCTTGACGGCAAGGTGCTCCTCCAAGATCTGGGGGTCAGCATGAACGGCAGCCATCGCGACCTCATCCGCGCGTGCGGCCGCGATTTGCTGTTCCGCTGCCAAATGCTCCTTGAGCTCCTGGCTATACTGCATGAACCATGGCTTAGGGCGGCATTTATTTGGGGGAGGGGTCGGTGATTTGGGTGGAAGGTGTCACACCAGCGGTTGGGGCATGCGGGATGTGGAAGGAGGAGGATGGGGGTCGGGTCTGGATTACCTGCCTGGATCGACGAGGCCGAGCAGCGTGAAGGCAGGTCGCCGGCGAGGAGGCGACACTGCAAGCAAGGAGTGAAGGTTTCAACTTGTAAAGGAAGGTGGAAACAGGGGGAATGTGGCTTTTGGTAAGGGGGATGGGCGGGGAGGTAGATATTTTGTGGAAGCCAAAAAATTTGGATCGATGCAGCGAAAAAACTGGCGCACAAAGTGTCATCAAACACGGTCCCTTATTCAGCACTGTGTACGATATGTCAACATCACAAACGATTCATATAGCTTAACCTATGTGTGATGAGTTTGAATGTGCAAATTTTGGTTTGAATTTCCCTGGTGACAGTGGTCATCCACGTCATTCCATAATTTGGGTACACAAAGGAGACTACATCACACCCACACTTCTTAATCGAGCAAGTTCAGCAATTAAACAGAGTTAGCTGACCTAAATATTACTCTAACAAATTAAAGACTGCACTCTTAACAAAAAGTACTACTACGGCCGGCGCTCGTCGATCTCCGCCGCCTCTTCCATATCCAGCTCGCGCCCGACGATCTCCTGGGGAAGGGGCTCCATGGCATCAATCGCACCATACCCGGCAAGCATCTTGCCATCCGCATCCGCCATATCTTTGGAATAGGCTGCCATGTGCTAGGCATGGGAGACCGCGGTCTGGGATTGGGCGGGCTCCATCGTGTCAAGGTATGCCGCACAGGAATGGACGGCTGCTCGAACGCTCTCGGCGATTGCCAAATCTTCGGCAGTGGGTTGCCGACCATTGTCGGAGAAGCTTCGTTCGATTTGTGCGGTGTCCGCCATGAGTTGGGCATGGGCGGCCTCCATCAGGATAAGGCCGCCGCCGCGGAACGGACAACTGTTGTGCCGCTCTTGCCAATTGCTATCCCCGAGGCAGATGTTGCTTCCGCCACCTGAGAAGCAACAACGACCATTTGGGTTGCCTTGGCCGCCCGGTCGAAGATAGCGGTCGCGCTCACGAAGCTTGTTGGCACGCGCCTGGTGGCTGCGGCCGCGCTCTCGCCGGAGTGGGCAACCGAAGTTGCCCTCATGAAGCGGGTCTGCGTCCCCATCTTTCACCGGCGATGATTGAACAGTGAAATGATATTTTGGGAGTGAGCTAGTGTGCTTGACACGCCGGCTGTGGACTGTAGCTGACGCACCTTCTCGCGTAAGATGTATGCGTACTTTACTCCGATGGTGCTCCAAGATATTTTCTGCTGCATCTCACACAGTTGGTGATAATAAATTGTGTGTGATCTACTTAATTTTTCATCTTGATTTGAATTACATAATGGGGTCACAGCTACAAAGGATGGTGTTTAAATTGCTAGAACTTTTATTTGAAGTGGACATGCAACTATAGGTGTGTCGTCAAAAAATTGGAATTATTCAGGGTTCATTTGGATATTTTTATACATTAAGCTGGTTTTCTAGGCATTCCAGGTGCACAATTCAAAATTAAACTACATGCACATGCTCAGGTGCACCAAAATGGGTTGTAAAATGATATATGTTTCCATGGGTTGATGCTTATGTCCCATGCAAAAAAAGGGGATGAATTTTAGACACCACGGCATCGTGGCTCTCCGGCAAACGTTGATGTGCTTGCTTTTGTAATTCTAGTAAAGCCAAAACTCGTCTAAAATTCATGAACCTTGGCATGCTATCATGGAATGGCATCAACATGTTGGGGTAAAAAATATTGTCCCATGTGGGGTAGGATATGATATAAGCTTCTCACAAACCAGAGCTTCTCACAAGAAGCCTCAAGGTTCGTAGGAAAACATGTCACCTTTGTGGACGAAACTATATCGGTTGCCTCTTCTTGCTTTCAAAACATTTCCAGTGTCAACATAGAACAACATGAGTGTTGTGTCATTTTTTGGGATTTTTCGTGGTTCACTTGGATATTTTTATACATTAACTGAGTTTTCTATGCATTTATGTGCATAATTCAAATTTGAACTACATGCACATGCTCTAGTGCATATAAACGGGTTGAAAAATGAAATGTGTGTCCTTGCTTGCAACCATAGGTCCCATGCAAGAAATGAGAATGAATGTCAAACACATTTGCCACCATCGCTCAGCCGCTAACATTAAGATACATGGTTTTAAAATTATGGTAGATCAAAAACTTGTCTGAAATTCATGAAACTTGACATGCTATCATGGAACAGCATCAACATGCCGGGGTAAAAATATTGTCCCATTTGGGGTAGGTTGGGGTATAATCTTCTCACAAAGCAGAGCTTCTCGCAACAAACCTCATGGTTACGGTAGGGAATGTTTCAACTTTCTGGACAAAACGATATCCGTTGCCTCTTCTTGATTTGAATTTTTTCTCTAGTGTCAACATAGAACAACAGGAGTGTTGTGTTAAATTTCGGAATTTTTTGGGGTTCGTTTGGACATTAATAGAGTTTTCAATGCATTTACGTGCATAACTCAAATTTCAATTATAGGTACATGCTCTAATGCATATAAATTGGTTGAAAGATCAAATATGTGTCCCTGGTTGCATGCTCAGGTCCCATGCAAGAAATAGGAATGAATGTCAAACACCCTGCCACCGTCGCTCGGCCGCAAACATTGAGATACATGGTTATTTAATTCTAGTAAATCCAAAACTCATCTGAAATTCATGAAACTTGGCATGCTATCATGGAGCGGCATCAACATGCCATGGTAAAAATTTCGTCCCATTTGGGGCAGGTTTGGGTATAAGCTTCTTACAAACCAGAGCTTCTCACAACAAGCCTGATGGTTTCGGTAGGGAACGTGCCACCTTTGGTGGTTGTTTTGATAGCAATCGGTATATGGAAAACGAGTTTGTAGCAGGATTTTAGCAAACTCAGTTTTGCTAATTAATCTTTGGATTACTGATTTACATAATAACACGTTTGCATCTGGAAAGGGGTAAAAATGGCTTGTGTGTTTCCTTGTTTGGATAAATACTGATTCGCTTCCTTCCATGACCTTCTCTCTCTCACTTTCCTTAATTTTGGCCATTGCCTATGGATTCCCAAGCTCATCTGCGAGCCCGTAGGCGCTGGTACTCCTCCCTACGGGATGGCCTTGATGACTTCGTGCGCGGAGGCTTTCCCTGGTCACGTATAGGCTCGGCTCAAGGAGAGATGCTGCTCGCACTCATCATGCTGTTCGCGACCCCTCGGCGCTGGCCGTACAAAAGCATCCCTCGTCGGCCTGCGTAGGCTCTGCTCGAGGAGATGTTGTTCGCGGCCCTCTCGACGCTGGACGTCCAGGAGCATCCCTCATTGGCACCGCATAGGTTCTGCTCGGGTCGAGCTCATTCACAGTTTCGCCGTGCCTACGCTGGCCGTCTAGGAGCATCCATATTCCATACCAGGAAGAGCAGATCTCAAGGGAGTGCTCGACGTCGTCCACCTTGACAGTGGCCATGTCGGGGCTGGAGGTGAGCTCCAAAAAACGCAACTAACGCCACAAAGTTGTTGGGAAACAACCAGGCGGAGAGGGAAGCTGTTAGGATCATGTATGTGGCAATCGCGATTGTGGAAAAAATGGATAATAGTTGACTTTCCACAAACCTGAAATCCGGGGATTTGGAGAACCAAGTTTCCTATAAACGTGGATTAGTGATTGTAGCGAAACAAGATTTTATTTGGTTGAACCATTTTCCTGGTTTATAGAGATCAGATTTTGTATATGCGCCCTATCCGAACAAGGCCTTAGGGACAAAACGATATCCGTTGCCTCTTATTGCTTTCAAAAAAATTCTAGTGTCAACATAGAACAACAGGAGTATTGTGTTAAATTTTGGATTTTTTTGGGGTTTGTTTGGACATTTTTATACGTTAACTGGGTTTTCTAGGCATTTTATGTGCATAATTAAAATTTGAACTACATGCACATGCTCCAGTGCATATAAATTGGTTGAAAAATCAAATATGTGTCCTTGGGTGCATGCTTAGGTCTCATGCAAGAAATGAGAATGAATGTCAAGCACCTTGCCACCGTCGCTCGGCCATAAACGTTGAGATACTTTGTTTTAAAATTCTAGTAAATCCAAAACTCTTCTC
Organism: Triticum urartu; assembly: GCF_003073215.2. Taxonomy (NCBI): domain Eukaryota; kingdom Viridiplantae; phylum Streptophyta; class Magnoliopsida; order Poales; family Poaceae; genus Triticum; species Triticum urartu. The sequence continues at coordinate 548,377,264 of NC_053022.1, forward strand.
AAATTCAATAAACTTGGCATGCTATCATGGAGCGGCATCAACATGTTGTGGTAAAAATTGTGTCCTATTTGGGGCAGGTTTTGGTATAATTAAGTTTCTCGCAAATCGTAGCTTCTCACAACAAACTTGATGGTTTCGGTAGGGAACGTGCCACCTTTGGGGACAAAATGATATCCGTTGCCTATTCTTGCTTTCAATTTCTTTCTAGTGTTAACATAGAACAACGGGAGTGTTGTGTCAATTTTTTGGATTTTTCAGGGTTCGCTACGACATTTTTATACATTAACTGGGTTTTCTAGGCATTTTATGTGCATAATTCAAAATTGAACTACATGCACATGCTCTAGTGCAGAAAAATGGGTTGACATATCGAATGTGTGTCCTTGGGTGCATGCTTAGGTCTCATGCAAGAAATGAGAATGAATTTCAAACACCAGGGTACTATTGATAGTTGGCAAAATGTTGAGATACTTTGTTTTTAAATTCTAGTAATCCAAAACTCGTCTAAAATTCATGAAACTGGCATGCTATCATGGAATGGCACCCGACATGTTGTGCTATTTTTCGTGTCCATTTTGAAAGAAGGCACACTCGAATAACAACTAACAAAGGCATTTTGAAACAAATAGCTGTTGTTGACACAAGATTTTGGCACGGTCAAGAAATGTTATTTAAGATGGCCTCAAATGGAGAAGTTATCTACATGAAAGAGTTTTGTATTGTCGATATGAACATATTTGAAGCTTGGTTCATCGCCATCCGGTCTCATCTCAAGGGCCAAAACTATGCTCAAAGTACTAAGATTTTGTGTTTAGATTATTGTTTGGCCAATTACACCTCAAGGACTGCCTCAAATGAGAAACTTCCTACATGAATTGTCTCGTCGAAACAGCCAATTTTGATACAAAAATCGTCTGAATCCGAGATCGTATGTAAAAGTTAGAGCCACCTGAATGCGGCCCTGTCACGAGCCAAAAGTGGCGCGCCCCATGTCTAGGGTAGCGCGAGTAATAGTCTGTCTTGCATGAGCGATTCGGCCCTGAAGATGGTCTCGAATAGAAAAACATTCAGCATGGAAGTTGTTCGGCTCGTCGAATCGGTTAAATTTTCTTTTGGGCGGATCTTCATCCGAGGTTGTTTGTGGCCCGTGAGAGTCAAAAATCGAACTGATGTCTCAGACTTGCCTAAATCCATGTTTTGTTAATTTTGGAAAGATTTGGAAGGGATGTGGACGTGAACTGGAGTCCTTTACTTGTACCAGAAGTCTAGCCACCTCATAAATAGATGAGAGGTTATGGTCGATTGAACAACACACAATCGATCTATCAATATATCACTTTTTACCTTTACCTTTATCTTCTCCCTTGTTCTTCTTCTTCCTCATTCTTTGTTCGTTATTCGTGAAGGAGGACAGCGATCCATGAGGCCCTAGGGGCAATTAGGTCGACCCAGGGCAGCCCATAGCCGTCGCGCGCCCTAACGGGGTCCCTCCCACGCGTGTGGGGTTTCAGGTCTACAAAAGTGTCCGCTGGACTGCTTGCGTACCGCGCTTCCGGTCGGGTCTCCTTCGACGTGAGCTGTGGTGCATCACCCTCGGCGTCGAAGGTACACGGTGACGTGTTCATGTGCAAACACACTTTTCGGCGACTCCGCTGGAGAAGAAGCTTTGAACGGTCTCTGACATGTTCTTGCTACGTAGAGATCGTCGTATAGGGTTTGTAACCTACAAAGGTAATATGAATACCCAGTCCCCCAGAGTAGATGCAAATAATTCATATGGTGTTACTAGATCGTTCAATGAATATACTCTATCGGCCATCCCATGTTTTTTCAATCGTGCATCTAATTGCATGCATATGCCAATTCAAAGTAATTTACATGCTTCAATTTCTTCTGATACTAGTAACATGAACCATGTGTACTCCAACTCTCATGCATCGGCAACCCCAGAAATCATTATGCCAATGAACAACATGATGGGTTTGATTAATCAATTTGAAACACCTCATGTTAAAATTTCCAATAGAGTACAAGAAAGTGTTTCACCCTTTTATTCATTGGGAACTAATTTGCAATATGTGAATATATACTTGTCGATGGATGGGAGAATTGGCCATGCTACTGCTAGCTATTCGGCCAGTTACTCTCAACCATCATATGCTACACGTGTTGTTAGTAATTTTCAGCACCGTACGCAACTGTAGATGTTCATAATTCGGCCCCGCACATTCATGGTCACAGCCGAATAAGTGAAAATTTTGCAGGAACACATGTGCCATCATCTAATATTGTAGCATATAATGCATGCTCTACGCAATTCGAAAATTTCGGCAACACTCACGAATCGTTGCCGAAAGAATCTGAAAGTATTATGGAGCAATCCCTTCCAGAAGCGATTGTGGATGTGTTAAAAAAAAGAGCTTGGCACAAAACAAGAGGATTAGTTATCTTTGCCTTGAACAATATAAAAAGGGGTTGTTTCCTGATTATGCTGCAATAAAGGCTAGAGTTTTGCAAGAACATGAAACTTCATCTATATACAATAATTCATACACCTCCACCTTATACCGCAACATATTATACACCCCCTACACAATTGCAAATTTTCAGCAACACTAACAATTCATTGACGAAAGATCCTAAAAGCATTGGTGGGAAAACTGATCTAGAGCGGGCTAAAATTGAGAAGGGGGTTAAAGCTTTGCGCGATAGGGTACAAGTACTTCACTAGGAGAGAATTAATAGGGAATTGGCCCAAAGAAAACAAGCCTTGCCAATCTGTGGAATCAATGAAAAGAAGGATGATTCTGAACATGAAAGTGCCTCGGTTGAAAAGGCTGAACCAAGTAGTATATATTTCGAATCCATCAAATCCAAAGAGGCAAGTGTCATTGAGATAGGGCATGGCAAGCATAGGAAAATAGTTGTGCTTGATTTTTCTGAAGTTAATGGAACCTACTTCCTGCCCTATGAGTTTTGTGCCATAGAAATTGACAAGCCTCAAGGACAAGAGCAACTAGCCAAACAAAGTTCGGCTGACAAGGATCTTCAAAGTAATGATGCATCGAATCAAGAAAAAGATGATGAAGAGGTGTTGGGGAGCTATCCAAAGATAGAGAAAGATATTGTTCAAGTGACACCACCATCATGCTCTCCCAACATATTTGAAGAGGTATGTCTAGCAAGTAATTTACCTGTTTTCATATTTGGTCACAACTTTATTGTTGATGCATCTATTAGAAAAATCCTCATAAGTAATTTTGATAGACCAATGAATAAGGGTAATTTACTTGTTAGCAATAAAATTGTTATAGAGCATATCGGTCAACCCATTGCGCCATTTATAAAGACTGATAGTGAAAAATTATTGCAATCAAAGCTTTCCCCGTTGTTTTCAGATTTTATATCTACATGGGTAGCTTTACTTGTTTCATACTTGGCTTACTCTTGGCCCCAATTGAGGCATGCACGCTCTAACTATTTTTGTTTCAGAAACTTAAAGCCAAGGTTAGATTCTTTTTAGAAAACCAATGCTAGTATAATATCTTACCCAAAGACATCGGAGATAGAGTGCAAACAACAATGCACAACTGAATGGTGTGATGCAAAATCTGAACCATTCGTTTGCTTAACTCCAAAAGCCGTTCTCACAGCAAGATCGGCTAGAAAATAAAAAGTTTACCTTCAATTCAAGCATGTGTGATCAAATATTTGATTTGTTGCTGAAAACAATTACATAAGAATTCTTGATCACCATGTCAAGCCACCAATTCAAGGACGAATGTATTATAGGTTGCATCATACGTTCATAATTTTGAGGATTGAAATATGTTTTGTCAAATAGTTAAATCGGCCATTGATAAAGGACGATTGAGATTTGTTGAAATACCAAAGGATGACGAGTCTATTCTGATTGGTCCTGAAGGCAAAAAGTTTTTGCATCGGCTTCTTCAAGTTGATTCATTAAATGATGAGAAGGTAAAAACTGTGGATGATGGGATCAAGTTTCAAGTAAATAAGTTCTTCAAGAGCACAATGAAGATATTCTTGAAGGAGGGAATTCCCTCAAGGTTGCACAGAAGACGCCAAGTACTGGGGGCAACAAGAAAATTCAGAGATCGATGAAAGCAAACCAAAAGAAAACGAAGGTCGAAATAAGCGCAAGTGTAAGAGATCAAAAATCACCTTGGCTGAACTATTGGATAAATATCAAAAGAAGAGTGAAGATAAGAATGCTTATCGGCAAAAATCATGCAAAGAAACCAAGATCACCCCCTAGGTGCAAATCGGATGGCCGGTACTGGCAAAGGGAAAATTGCAATGCAACATATTCATATCCTTATTTTGGGCTGCCAATGCTAGTGCCATGGACACCTCCCTATGCTATTTTTTATCCATATTCATCATGGAACAGGTATGATTCAAGTTCACATTTTCCATCTTATTTTAGACCATCTCACAAAGATCATGCAGCTCCGAAAAGGGCCACATTCAATAAACAATCATATGTTAAAGACCGTTTCACTCCAAAAGAATCGGTCCAAAGCACAAGGGAGAATAAGGAGGTCGTTGAGCAAGTATATTGCATTACAAAATATGGTCGTAAGTGTGCTACTTCAGATTTGATCTCAAATAACAAAGAGCCAATGAAAGTGTTGACATTGGCTACTAAAGGCAAAGATGTGGAGTAATAAATTGTTCAAAATCAGAGTGCCAAATCTGAAGAAAAGAAGTTGAGAGTGCACAAGGCCAAAAAAGAGTTGCCATTGGTTGAAACAGAATCACAGCCAAGGTGCCCACTCGGCTTATCGTATTGGCAAAAGAAGGAGTTACAAAAGCTTAGTGCACAAGAGCTGAAAAAGAAGAACATGGCATGGGTTCCCAAGAGGAGCAGTCAAAATAAAAATGATGTGCATGCTTCAATTGCCACAAGTACAATAAAAGTGAAGAAAGAGAAGGATGGAAGCAACAAACAATTAAGTCGAAGGTGTGCAAAACAAAATCAAAATCTTCGGTTAGCACATCATCCATTTTCTTCAACCATGCCATTGATGCCTTTGCCATGGAATTCATCCCTAGGTATGATTAATTACCCTCCATGGATTTATTTTGATCCATGGATGCAACATAATTTTCTACTCCCTCCATTCTGGTTTATAGGGCTTATCTCAAAATTTTAGTTTTCCCATTTTATAAGTCTCAATTTGGTTGTTCCCTATCACATGTTCAGATTTCAAGGTGCAATAAATCATTGCATGCAAGTATTACGAGAAAATTGACCAATGTATGTACTTTATGCATGTATGCATTGAAATTAATGCATTGGTAAACACAATTTACATTTTTTGTGGCTAATACAAAAGGGCCAAAATATTTTATTGCTATTACATTTGTTTATTTCGGCTATACATACTTTGGTGTGTGAACTCTACAAGGACATCACAGTAATGGCCAATATTTATCTATCGCCCTAAGAATATGTCAAATCATGGCTGGTGTAGTATCTTAACATCGTCTTTAGTTTCATTGATATGACCTTTGTCTTTCTAGTACTATGGAGATTATTTTAGATAGTTAAATTTGAAGCAATGACCAAGGTGTTGCTGTTTTTTATATATATCCTCATGGTGCTATTTCGTGAAGCCTCATGCCGCTTAAAATATTTTTGCACAAATAATCAAAGCCGAGTATGCATCTTTATTCGGTTTGGAGCTTTTGTTTGCTATGGGTGCTACCCATATTGAGGCTTTTGGTGATTCCTTATGAGAAGTATAACAAATATCAAAAGTTTATCAATGTTTTGATGAATCACTTGTAATATGTCTCGAGACATGTCTAGATATAATATTCTCCTTGGGTTGCTTTTAAAATGTTCATATATTACAAATGGAGAGAGTTGGCATAACAAGAATCTGCCTACATGTTGATCATGGTATATTACATATCTATCAATAGCTGATGCTTAGACTCATTGCCATAGGTAAGGCCGAACCAAAACCCACTGCTTCGGCTACTAATGAAATTTTTATGCAGGCGAAAGCAATGATTCGAGAAATTTCATTGTTGATTATCTGCAAGATCCTCGCAAAAGGGTGGACAATATGGTTGATGGATGGTTTTGACATGCATATTTGTGGAACTTTATAGTCGGATTAATGAAATTGAAAAAATTTCACCCAAGCTTGCATCAGAATATTCACACAAGCAATGGCCGATATAAAATTATCGTCCTAAGAACATGCAAAATGGCCAATGGAGTGTTGACATCGTCCTTAGAACAAGCTATATGCAAGTTATTTTTTGGCACGCAAGCTTTGCCGAAAAACAGGGGGGTATGTGTTGACACCAGATTTTGGCACGGTCAAGAACTTATTTAAGATGGCCTCAAATGGAGAAGTGATATACATGAAAGAGTTATGTATTGTCGACATGAACATCTTTGAAGTTTGGCTTATCGCCATCTAATCTTATCTCAAGGTTCGAAACTATGCTCAAAGTACTAAGATTTTGTGTTCAGAGTATTGTTTGGCCAATTACGCCTCAAGGACGGCCTCAAATGAGAAAACTTCCTACACAAATTGTCTTCGTCTCGTCAAAATGGTCGATTTTGATATAAAAATAATCTCAATCCAAGGTTGTATGTAAAAGTTAGAGCCACATGAATGCGGCCCTGTCACGAGCCAAAAGTGGCGCGCCCCATTAGACATGATGTCTGATGGGTAGCGCGAGTGATAGTCTGTCTTGCACAAGCGATTCAGCCCTGAAGACGGTCTCAAATCGAAAAAAGTTCAACATGAAAGTTGTTCCTCTCATCGAAGCAGTTAAATTTGCTTTTGGGCGCATCTTCATCTGAGGCCGTTTCTGGCCTATGAGAGTCAAAAACCCAACTGATGTCTCAGACTTGTCTAAATCCAAGTTTGGTTAATTTTGAAAAAATTTGGACGGGATTTTGACGTGACTTGGAGCCCTTTACACCTGCAACAATCACTTATAATAAGACACATTTAACTTGGGAGTGTGATATAGGTTACATCTCGCATTCTTTTCTAGCTTGTACTACTTCTAATTTGTTGAAATAACACTTATGACGAGACAGTTTTAACTTGGTAGAGTGATATTCGTTGCGTCTTTCATATGGTGTCTAGCTTTAATTGCTTCTAATTTGTTAAAATGCATTTTGCTTAGTTTACACATCATAGTTGTGAATATGCAATGCTGTCCTTTTTTCTTGCACATTCAATCGTCCTATCCTGCGGTCGCCTTACATTAAAGTAGTGCTCGTCAACATCCTGCATCAATGAGTTCTGAAAATCGAATTTTTATTCATTTTTCTTGTGGGTTTGACTTGACAAGGCAATAAAATTAATAAAGAGGAAGGAAAAAATTAAGGTAGGGACTGATGGCGGTTTTCCGGCGAAACCGACATCCCAGGTGCTTTATCTCGCTTGGCAGTGTGATATTGTTTTGCATGTTGCATACGGTGTCTAGCTTGTACTGCTTGTAATTTGATTAAATTACTTCTGCTTAGTTTACATGAATAGTTGTCAATATGCCATGTTGTCCTGTTTTTCGTACATATTTCACCCTTATATCATGTGTTTGCCTTACGTCAAGGTAGTGATCATGCATGATTGAGTTCTGGAGAGTGAATTTTAATGTTTTTTCTTGTCGAATGTACTTGACAATGCAAAATCAATCAAGCAGAAGGAAATTAGCAAGGCAGTGGATAAAGGCGCTCCTTCCAAACGGAGGGCCTCTACACATTCTACTCCGCCATCCCCCCAACAAGATTTGGAAGACAACACATGCATAGACACTCAACGTAGCTGTGTTGATGATGAGCACGTCTCCCCTTGTCCACCATCACAGGTGCTCCCTCTAGCTTGTATTGCTTCTAATTTGGTTGAATTCCATCTGCTTACTTTACACATTATACTTCTGAATAAGACACGTGTTCCTGTTTCTAGAACATACAATATATGTTTATCACACCATGTTCTTACATCAAAGTACTATTGTTGTCTGACCTGCAACAATCAATTTTCACAAGACAAGTTTAACTTGGGAGTCTGATATAGTTTACATCTCGCATTATTTTCTGGTTTGTACTACTAATTTGTTGAAATGGCACTAATGACGAGACGTTTTAGCTTGGTAGAGTGATATGCATTGCGTCTTACATATGGTGTCTAGCTTTCATTGCTTCTAATTTGTTGAAATGCCTTCTGCTTAGTTTACACATCATAGCTATGAATATGCAATGCTGTGAATATGCAATGGTACTAATGACGAGAGACCTTTAACTTGGTACTGTGATGTTGTTTGCATCTTTTATATGATTTATTTCTTGTACGGCTTCACATTTGTTTAAATGCTAGTTATGACGAGACACTGTTAACTTGGCAGAGCGATATTTGTAGCATCTTTCATATGGTGTCTACCTTCTGCTTAGTGTACACATCATAGTTCTAATTATCTCATGCTGCCCTGTTTTTCGTACATATTACAACCTCCTATCATGCAGTTGTCTAACATGAAAGTTCAGTTCGTTTGTATCACGCATCAATTTTTTCTAAAGAACTAAATTTTTATCCTTTTTCTTGCCGGCTTAACCTGGCATGGCACAGAGAAAGAGGAAGGAACATAGAATGGCAGGGGATGTTTTTAGTACTCGGGAAGCACGGAAATAAAAGCGGAAGAATTATGCAGATTCTACTGGTACTGGTGGTGCAATAGAAGGTCAAAGTCCACCGGAAAATTGTACAAACACGGTATCCCATGCTACATGAGCTGCAAAACAATCCAAACAGAAACTAATAGCTGCCACCAAACAAGTAGCGACAGACCTAATTGTTGCAACACCTTCCACAGTACCACCAGCTGCACGAGTTACTCGTTTATCAACTCAACTAGCAGCACGTTCCCAAGCTCCCTTGCTACCTGACACTACTTCCAAAGCACTCTTGACACAACATGAGTGGGAAAGATCAGATGAACCTTGTGAACTCCAACAACAAGAAGGTAGTTGTTGGAGTCAAGTTACAGTTGCATGTTTCTTTATGTGTAGTCTCACAGTTTGATATATACTAACACTTCTATGTTCGTTGTTGGACTAGCACCTAGGCGTAAGAGGAAACAAACATCAGGGATAATGCTCGATAGGTTAACTAAATCTAGAGGAGAAAGAATGGAGATCCATTTTGAGGCGGGTTTAAAAAGGCCACGTGATGCTACAGAGTCAGCCAAGTTAGTATCACAGGTAGCGGTTGCCATTAGGTCTCATGCACGTATCCTCCCAGCATGGATTCAGTACAGGAATGACAAATACGAAACCCAGTTCAACACCTTCCTTGGCCATTTATCTGTAAGTATGGTTATGTATGGAAATTAGGAATATCGTCTTACTCTGTCCCGTACTTTCTAGGTTGCTGGTATTGAGACTCCCATAATTTTCAACAGATGAGGTTCATGTAACCAGACAAGCATGCACCCATGTTTTCAAGTCCGCTCTGCGACGGTGTTGGTATAACTTGAGGAAAACTCACTTTGAAGGCAAGGCTAATAGGACTCCGATTCTAAGTCGCAACGATCTAGCCTGTAACACCTCATATCACTTTGCGGCCTCACGCATGGTATTCCCACGGGTGTCGCCTTACCATGGCCCGGGACCATTCGCGCCTTTTGGCTCACGTATATGATAGTGTCGCTAGCATCCATATGACAGAGAATCCGGGCCGACATGACTAGTCGTGAACCCGAAGTGGCACTAACTTACGGGGACAGGCATACATGAATCAACATCGAGCATGTCGGTCAGCAGCGTGTGAATCCGGGCTATAGCACTGGGCTAACAGGACTCCGGGAACTCGGGCTGTAGCAGGCTAGGCAGGACTCCGGATGTCACCGCGTGACATTTCCCTGAAGGGACAGACACAAGAACGAAGTGAATCACATGCCGTCCAGTCAAGTGCTCCGGAGCAGTAGTGCTGGGCTAGCAGGACTCCGGTGAACCAGGCTGTAGCGGACTACTATGGCTCATGGAAGCACAAGACTACATTTCCCCATAAGAGAGGCTACCAAGGATAAACAACTAGGTTGTCCGATCCCACACATACCAAGCATTTCAATCATACACACAATATGCTCAATATGTGCAATACAACATGGCATCACAACAAGACTCTACGACTCAAAGTATTTATTCATTAGGCTCCGAAGGGCCAGATAAAACAAACATGGGTCTCATGACCCAACATTCAGAGCATACAAGTCAAAGCACATGCGGAAGCTTAACATGCCTGAGTACAGACTTCTACAAATGAAAAAGGTTGAGAAGCCTGACTATCTACCAGATCCTGCCGAGGGCACAAGATCGTAGCTGAGGTAACAAGCTAAACATCGAAGTCCACACGGAACTACTAGCGAGACTGACGTCTCTCTGCAAAACATAAAATAGCAAACGTGAGTACAAATGTACCCAACAAGACTTACATCAGAACTAACTACATATGCATCAGTATCAACAAACGGGGTGGTGGAGTTTGACTGCAGCAAGCCAGCTTTGACTCGGTGGCTATCCTGAACTACGACTGCAAGTAACTCTTTTGAGGTGGCGCACACGAGTCCACTATTCACCATATCAATACACCACTACGGATCTGCTCCTGTCTCCCTGCGAGAACGCCATCCATAGCACTCACACTTATCTTGCGCATTTTAGAGTATCCACTTTCACTTGTCTATGAACTATGCAAGGGGTCCAAGTTTCCATATCCGAGGAATCCGGCTATTCGAATAGATAATGATAACCCTGCAGGGGTGTACTTCTTCACACACCCTCTCGCCACTTACCACCATGTAGACGTCGTGTATCTCGGCAACGTTCAAGCGGAAGACTGGTGAGGGAGTCGGCCACGACCTGACTAACCACACAAGTCTCTCGTCCAGGTTTATCGCCTATTCAGGTTCCATCCGCAAGGAGATCCGGCCGGGGTGTCGCTCACGGCCCCAAACAATGTGTACAGGGTTCCCAAGCCCACCATCCGGGTGCCACTTGGTACACCGGGCCACTGTGCCTAGTCTGTCCCAAGCCCACCTGTACCGGGTGCCACTTGGTAGACTACTAACACTGCCTACAAACACCAGAAACTAGTTGCAACTCCTGGACAGAGATCAGGTTGATTAATAAGTCGAGAGAGCTTGGAGCGCCCGGAGCCCAATGTGTGGTAGTAACTTTTCATGGATCACAAACACAGAACTCAGTTCCTAAGGACGGCTGCAATGAGACAACCCACCATGTACTCCTACATGGCCTCTCACCGCTACCTTTATCAAATCGTGTTTACACACTTAGCTCACACATAGTAGGACATGTTCATCACCATTCTAATTCATCCCCGATGAATCAGACCTGACTCAACTCTAAGCAGTAGCAGGCATGACAAACAAGCATGAATGAGTAGGCACATGAGGGCTCAAATAACTCCTACTCATGCTAGTGGGTTTCATCTATTTACTGTGGCAATGACAGGTCATGCAGAGGAAAGGGGTTCAACTACAGCAGCATGTAGCAGTTGAAACATGGTTGTCCTAATGCAGTAAAAGAGAGCAGGAGCGAGAGAGTGGGATTGTATCAGAATGAACACGGGGGTTTTGCTTGCCTGGCACTTCTGAAGATAGTATAGCTCTTCATCGGTGTCATCGAACTCATCGTCGGAACCACGTCTATCGAGAGGGGACAAATATCGGCAATAGAGAAAGAAACACAATCAATGCAATGCACAATATGGTGCATGATCATGACATGGCGATAATGTTATGATTTGCACTAATGCATCTAGCAACAATTTAAATGAAGTCCATATGGACCAAGGGTTCATATGCAAACTCCATATTTAGCATTTAAAATGCCATTATCATGTTTTCACTTATACAGTGGGTATAAGTTGGTTTATCATGCATGAAAGTAGCATAAATGGATAGATTGGATTTTTCTGATAATTTTTCATATATAAAACTTTTCATTTAGAGTTATGGTTTAATTTCTATGATTTTTCAAAGTTTTGGATATTTTCTGAAATCTCCTGGGTTATTTTTAATCCAGAAAATTATTAACTGCGTCAGCATTGCACAAGCATGACGTCAGTGAGTCAACTAAGGCTGACCAGGTCAAACCTGACCAGTGGGACCCGCAGGTCAGTGTAACAGGGCAGGGACAGAGGCTGACCAGTGGGTCCGGGTCAACGTTGACGTGGCATGGTCAAACTGACATGTGGGGCCGGCTATATTAACCTAAACTAAACAGGGAATAAATCCCAGGGTTAATTTGGGCGTGGGGCCCTTGTGTCAGTGAGAGAGGGGGTTAATTAGTCGAGGTCATTAGGGGCTAATGACATGTCACGTCATCCAAAATGTCAGTTAGCCCCCGGCGCTAATCCGGACACGACGGGTTTGCCCGTCCGGCCAACTCCGGCGACGGGAGCTTGCGCGGCTGGGTCCTGCAGGTGCAGCGCGACAAGGCGCGTCGACCAGTGGTGGTGGGTGGTGCTAGGGTGGCCGGATTCGCTGACGGCGGTGAGCGGGGCGGCGGCCGGAGCTACTGCCTGCACAGGCACGGTGCTAGAGAAAGCAGGGGAGCGAGCAAGGGGGCTAGGCGGCCTCCTGGAGGCACCAGGAGCACGCTGGTGCCACTGGACCGAGCGGAGGTGCTCAGGAGCGAGGACCTCATCGGCCATGGCGGACGGCGGCGCTCGGAACTCGCGCGGTGGCTAGCTAGAGGGTATGCGCGGACATGTGGAGAAGGGTGAAACGACATGGGGCTCACAGAGATCACGTAGAGATGCTCAGAGTGGTCGGGGAGGTCCTGTAGGCGGCGAATCAACGATGAAGTCCGGCGACCAGATGCGGCGGTGACGAGCTCGAGGGCGATGTTTCGAGGTGCCCGCGGTTGCGTGCTTCAGCGGAGGGGTCGAAGGAGACGTGGGGAACCTCCTAGATATGGTGGTTCAGCAAGGCGGCGGCGGTGGCTGCGAGAACTGCGGTGGCCTGCTCGTGGCGGCTTCGGCATCGGGGGGAGAAGCGCTGGGACGAGGGGAAAATGAGTAGAGAGGGATGGCTCGATGCGGACGGCAGCGACGAAGTCTCCCACGTCGTCGACATGTCTCGGGAGGCAGCCAGGTAGCTGCTGCGTGGCGCGCGGTGAGCGCCCGTGCGTCGAGCATACGCGCCCTGTCTACTGGCGCGGTGGAGAAGACGATTGGCAGGTGGGCTGCACAGTAGCGGGCCGACTAAGTGGGCTACGGTAAGTTAGGTGGGTTTTCTCTCTGGTTTTCTAATTTTTTTTCTGTTTTCTATTTTCTGCAGTATGTTTGAATTTGGTTTCCTGACCAAATAATTTTTGTTGCTTCTGAAAATAATTGTGGATGCAAACCTAATTATTTCCACAAAATGCTTCAGAATCATTGGAGCAAAATAAATAATTATAGGATTTATTTGCTCCAACTCAAATACAGTATGAGTTAATTCAAAAATTCCAAAAATGTCCTAGAAATATATTCATCATTTTTGGCAGAGGTTTCTACCTTAACCAAAAATCACAAACTTTTCTTGAGGCACTTTGGGTTCGATGAAAATATTTTTAGGTTGAACCTAGTTGAGTTCTTTTGGTGCTAGGGTTTGATCAATCCCCATTTCAACTTTAAATAAAATTTAAAGATGATGCAACAAGATCAAGCAAGGACAACAGGGGCTGAGCTAGGGCTGTGACAACTCACCCCCACTAAACAAGAATCTCGTCCTGAGATTCGAGACGTGAGGTAAGAAGACAGAGGGGACACAAAGTCGACACAATCTTCATGATCCAATTGCACTTCATAAGAACGTTGATTCAATGCATCATATTGGTCTTGATGTCTTTGCTTTCAAGATCTTCATCCAACACGATGGCAGCGGAAGGAAACTCTACATGAAACGATCTCCTCGAAGATCGAGCACTTAAGATCAACTCATGGAGTGAGATGTAAGAACATCTCTTATGTTGAGACTCAAAACACATCTTAAAAAGGATGGAGGAAACAGTTGACGAGGGTTTCAAAGTAGCGAGGAGGAACTGCCATGATCCCATAACGGGGCACCTTAGCGGAGGTGTCTCGTAGAATTATTCTCTTAAGTGGCAAAAAGAATTACTTTTGATATAAGGATCATTGAAACTCTTTATGCTAGCCTAAGAAAATCACAAACGATCGTTCAAGGAGGTTCGAAAGAATGGCATATATCGACTAGAATGGATGATGTGGACTACCTTGTTGAAGACAACGCAATGGATGATTTTTGCTTATCATCGGAAATGGATGGGACTCATGGTAAGTCCACCTTTGAAGATAAAACTGGACAGCAACTGCTGAGAAGGGCAACCCATGGAAAATTGGCACGATGGGGTGCCAGCTGGGAACAAAATGCAAATGTTGGGAATGTTCCAACCATCATATCTTCCTGAGATTCAGATCTGGTTGGTGTCAGGATATTCCAGACTCATCAAGTCTAGAAAGAAAAATGAAAGTTTGCAACAAAAATCAATGAGATGATGTTGCGAGATGCTCGGGAGATGAACTACGATAGCAAGCTCCAAGACATGAGCGGGTTCTGCTACTCGCATGTGAACACGTTGTCCCAGACAACATGACCACATAGTAGTCTTATAATCAAATACTACCGAGTCCTAGTTGGGAACCATCATCGCGGATAACGAAGTCCTTGCATAAGTCATATGACTAGCTCTTATGAAGGAACTTCTTCTCCTTGAACAAATCAGTTAGTGGCTTGGTGTGCTACGGATACATATAGAATGAAGGTTGCAAGTCTCCAAACCACAATATACTTCGCACATATGCATGACTAACTTGGGATGATTCCAGAGGAAGCAAAACAAACTTTCTCGGATTCACGGTGGCAATTTGCATCGATTGCACGTGAACTTAGAGGAAGTCGCTACTTTGATCCAAACATATGCTTCATGAACGGAACATGAAGGCATTGTTTACAAAGTTTCCAACACTAGCTTAATGTTTAACACGAATCATGGGGGAGACAAGATGCTACTGATGGGCTCAACAACAACTCATCAAGGTTCCCATTAAGATGGAATTCCATGACTATGTGAACAAGGTGATAGCAATGGTCACACCAAAGGATGTAATGGTGTATGCCCGAGGAATCAACCTCGAGTAAGACAACATTACGAACATCATTGGTTCTGATTTGATTTGAGGATAGCCCACACTCAAATCAAAGTTTGGATAAGACAATAGATCCATCAACTGATCACGAGGACCAATCGATGAAGATATCATCTTTCTTCAACACACACACACACACACACACAAAAGATAACCCTTGACACAAACTAAGTCAGACAAGCTTTGATCTTCCAACTCTCCAAGTTGTTGTTTAGCTTAACCAACTAGCTCAGGGGTACCCAACACAGATTCTTGGAGAAGGGGTGGTCACAAGAAACCAACTTGATCATGAACTCAACAAAGCGGTCAGGTGACAACCTAGTAACACTTCCGAGAAGACATTCGGAAAATCATGAACCACCGATATGTTATTAAGCTCGGGAACTGTCAGTGTCAAAACCGGCGGATCTCGGGTAGGGTGTCCCAAACTGTGCGTCTAGGCGGATGGTAACAGGAGACGAGGGACACAATGTTTTTACCCGGGTTCGGGCCCTCTCGATGGAGGTAAAACCCTACGTCCTGCTTGATTAATATTGATGATATGGGTAGTACAAGAGTAGATCTACCACGAGATCAAGGAGGCTAAATCCTAGAAGCTAGCCTATGGTATGATTGTTGTCTCTACGGACTAAAACCCTCCGGTTTATATAGACACCAGAGAGGGCTAGGGTTACACAGAGTCGGTTACAATGGTAGGAGATCTACATATCTGTATCACCAAGCTTGCCTTCCACGCCAAGAAAAGTCCCTTCCGGACATGGGACGGAGTCTTCAATCTTGTATCTTCATAGTCCAGGAGTCCGGCCGAAGGTATAGTCCGGCTATCCGGACACCCCTAATCCAGGACTCCCTCAGTAGCCCCCAAACAAGGCTTCAATGACGACGAGTCCGGCGCGCAGATTGTCTTCGGCATTGCAAGGCGGGTTCTCCTCCAAATTCCATGTACCTGTCGAATAATGTCCGGTTTCTTGTAAATGTAGCGCTCCTTGGCTTCTACGGCCAATAATGGCCATCTTCTACGTGTCAAACGAATACGAAAAGTCAGGGTGTTTTTATATTTACACCCCTAGCCACGTGAATGAGCCGCCTATTTAAGGGGACGAGGATTTAGATCCAAACCACACCTTCTCCCCTCCGTGAGTATTCATCAGAGCGTATCCGACAGAGGTCCATTCTATCATGGCCGGCTGCCGCAGCTCCTCCTCTCGCCCTTCCATCCCTCAGCCTGGAGATAGGGAGAGATGCTCCATCCTGCACAGCGAGCTAGTGACGCTCCAGACCAAGGGATTTCTCCCCCCGGCCTATATGGTCCCGGTTCGATCCGGACTTGCCACCTATAATGGCGGAGAGCAAGCGGAGAGCGCCCCCAATCCCTCCAAAGGAGAGCGGGTATGCCTTGTCCCTTACTTAGTAAGAAGGCTCGGATTCCCAATTCAGCCGTTTCTCCGGGGGCTCCTGGAGTTCTATAGCATCCAGCTACACAACCTCATGCCTGCCTCCATATTGCATATCGCGGGCTTCATAGCCCTTTGCGAGCTGTTTTTGGGCTGCGAGGCTCATTTTGCGCTATGGAAAAGGCTATTCTGCCTTGTGCCCCGTTCTCAGAAGGGGTCAATATATCAAGTGGGCGGAGCCGAAGTGTGGCGCATCGCCGGGACCGGATATCTATCCGGAACCCCAAAGAAGGCGTCCGAGGACTGGCCTTCGGAATGGTTTTATATAGAGGACGTCCCGTTGCCGGATCCTGTCCGGATCGGCCTCCCTGAGTTTGAAAGTGCTCCCCTAAAGAAGCGCCTAAGCTGGCATCCACGGAGCCCTCAGAGGGAAAGCGACAAGGACGTTCTTTATCTGATGGGCCAGATAAGATTGTTAGCTCATTCCGGACTGACCTTGATTGGGGTCATGGCTGCATGCATCATGCAAGGGGTGCAGCCGCTCCAGTATAGAGGCCACCCCATGTGGGACTTCAACGGGGAGGACGACGCCACCCACCACGGCTGTAAGGGGCGGATTCGGCTGCCGCTCTAATAAAGATCTTGTCCGCTTTGTACAAGGGAGAAGAGGAGGAATTTCTCCGCGTCAACCCACAGGGCGGATTTTCTATGTACAATCCCCTAGGTTGGGTAAGTGGACACTTTTACTTGCCCATCCGTTTTATATTCCCATCGTTAAATATTCAGTCTAACGACTTCAATGCAGGAACTGCGCTAGGCTGTTAAAGAAATAAATAGCCCTCCTCCACAACCTGAGGATCCGGGACGGTCCCTTGACCCGGCCTCTCAAGAGGATCCGGACTTATCTGTGGAGCTGATTGATGGGGTGTTTCATCAATTGAGCAAGGACAATGCCTTGGTGGCCATTACGGCCGATTACCCAGGGCTACTCCCAGCCTCACAGGTAACTGAGACCGAAGTCCCAACACTTTAAAAAGGGATCTATCCTCGCGTGTTTTCGATTGCCGTATGACAACCGTGTTTTGCAGGGGAGGTCCTTGAGACGGGAGGCCGAGCCTGCGGCGACTAGCCAACGAGGGGCGGCAAGGCCCCGCGGGCTGAAAAGAAGTGCGGTCCGGACTGAGACGCCGGCGCAAAGGTATAGCGCGCCATCTTATTCCCAGGTGTTATTCCTTCAAGGCATATAAACGCTCGTGCTCTCTTCAGGACGAAGAGACCTCACCGGACTATATCCGGAGGGGTTGCCAATCGCGCCTCCACCAGCCAGGCTCCAAAGCCTGGTCTGGAAGCGGAGGCGAACACAAGGCGCGCACCGGATGCTCCTCCAACAGAGGATGCGGACAGGCTGTCTGCCACCAATTCCGAGGTGGAGAGTGCCATGAACCACATGCGTCGCCGGACAGTTCTTCGCGATGCTTGTTTCTCCCAAGAGCCATTGGATGCCTTCAATTCGGGAGATGCGTACCTCCGTGGCACTCAAAATGGTCTAGCCAGAGCCATGGAGCAGTATGTAAAAGACATACGGGTAAGAAAATTTTGGTAATTATATATATACCAGTAGCCCCCGAGACTTGAAACAGTTAGAATAACTGATTTAAGGATAATTTGTTATGAAGGTTCTTACAGAAAAGAATACCCTACTGTCCCAGGAGCTGGAAGAGTGCAAAGCCCAACTTGGGGCCGCACTAGCCGCGGCAGGGGAGCCCAAGGAGACCCCCTCTGGTAATATACGCTTCAAAAGATAAGTATTTTGCAAAGTGCGATGTGGGTGCGAATCTGACAAATGAAATTGCAGATGGCGCCGGATTAAATCCGGAAAAGCAACAACTCACAGCTGAAGGCTGGTGAGAGTGTGGTGACAAAGGTGAGGCAGGAGAAGAACGATCTCCAAGATGCCAACACCAAGCTGGGCGTTGAACTGAAGGATGTTCGTGCCCAGCTGTTGGACTCCATCAAGGAGAATCATCGGCTTCGACGCGGCATATTTAGTAAGTGCTTAAACGAACTTTGAAAAAAGAGTTCGGCGAGGAAGTCGACTAACAGAGTAATGTCTGTAGGTATGCTAATAGGTCGTCCTGCAGAGGAAATGCCCGGTTCTATGGGTGACCTTCTTCCCGAGCTCTCACAACTGCACGAGCGAGTTCGGCAGGTGATGCAAGGCGTCGCCCAGGCCTTGTGGCCATCCGTCTCCATGCCCAAAGGCCTTGGAGAGCTTGTAGAGAAGCTGAAGGGAGCGCGGCGGCGCTTCCGATTGTGGAAGATGTCGGCCTGCTGTCAAGGCGCCAGGGAGGCCTGGGCCATGGTGAAGACGTGGTACACGAAGGCTGACCCAAACCGCATGGCCGAGGTCGGACCCGTGGGGCCCGATGGGAAGGAGATCCCTGTGAGCTTAGTATACGGCCAAGTAGAATTGGCCGCAAAGTATTCCCAACAGGACTGTAAGCTAGACAGCCTGTTAGATGGTATTGAAGAGGAATACAATCAGTCAAATTGACTATGTAATTTTAATTGACATGTGTAATGCCTTCTAGTCGGATTGTAGATCGTTTGTCATGGCCGACCTTTTCGCTTCAACCTCGGGACCTGAAGGTCCGGAGTGTGTCCGAATACCCTCGCGGTTATATAAGAACTGGGGTATGCATAGAGACCAGGCGTAGGGGTCATTAGTGCTTGAACAGAAAAGTGCCCAACTAGTTATGTTATATTACATGGTTAGTAAGAAACATCTTCCAGGGAGAATAGTTCCGTTAGGGGTTCCTTTCCCTGGGAGGCATGCCCTAAAGTGCATGTCCATGCTGCGAAAAGAGACACAGGAAAAACATCTGGGGGCGTATAGATAAATAAGTGAACAAAAAGATCATCTTTAGTTCACCGACCGAATATTCCCTTAAGAACGCTAGCTTTCGGCTTCACCCAGTCTGAGGTACACATCCGGCTGACCCGGCAGTAACAATCGCATGGGTGCTCCCTTTACCTCCGAGCTGAACAATCGGGAATGTAGGGGTAAGCACAGGAGCCAGGCAACCCAGCTTGGCCAAAACTTAAGTCATATCGATGCATATAATGGTGAATAAAAGGTACATGTGGAAGTGTGACACATGTGTTGGGCATGAAGCCCATATAAATAAGCTTCTGTTTAAAGAAGCCCCCAGGTTTAATGAGCGTGGATAGCGCGTCACTTTATGAGCCTTTAAAGGCTATAAGAGAGAGAGAAAGAGAGAGAGAGAGAGATAAGAAGGAGAGAAATGTAAGACAGAAAGTATATAAAAATGGACAGAGGAAGGAGGCAAACACAGAGTCCGGTGCTAGGCATAGAATCTTCGGAGACGGGCTGCGTTCCATGGGTTCGGCTCGAGTCAGTTATCCGATGCATCTCGCAGGCGGTACGCTCCACCAGTCAGGACTTGGTCAATTATGAAGGGACCTTCCCACTTGGGCTTTAGTTTGTCCTTTTTCTTGTCCGGCAGGCGTAGAACTAATTCGCCAACGTTGTAATTTTTGGCCCGTACTTCTCTGCTTTGGTATCTTCAGCCTGCTGTTGATAGAATGCGGAACGGGCTTTTGCCACGTCACGCTCTTCCTCCAAGGCGTCCAAACTGTCCTGCTAATCGAGCTCGGCTTCTCTTTCTTCGTACATGCGCACTTGAGGTGAGTCATGAATTAAGTTGCAGGGCAAAACTGCCTCTGCGCCGTACACCATGAAGAATGGTGTGTATCCAGTGGTGCGATTCCGCGTGGTCCGCAGCCCCCAGAGTACGGAGTCGAGCTCCTCTACCCAGTGCGTATTAGATTCCTTAAGGTACCGCACTAATCTGGGTTTGATGCCGCTCATGATAAAACCATTTGCACGTTCGACCTGGCCGTTAGTTTGTGGGTGATAGACGGAAGCATAATCGAGCCTGATGCCCATGTTTTTGCACCAGAGTTTTACCTCGTCGGCCGTAAAGTTTGTGTCGTTATCAGTGATGATGCTGTGGGGGACCCCGTAACGGTGTACAACCCCGGATATAAAGTCTATCACCGGTCCGGATTCGGCCGTCTTAACAGGCTTGGCTTCTATCCATTTGGTGAACTTATCCACCATGACCAGTAAGTATTTTTTCTTGTGGGTTCTGCCTTTAAGGGGTCCAACCATGTCAAGCCCCCAGACCGTGAAGGGCCAAGTGATGGGGATAGTTTGGAGGGCGGTGGGTGGCATATGTCTTTGGTTTGAAAAAAGATGGCAACCGACGCATAGTTGGACTAAGTCCTGGGAGTCTGCCCGGTCCGTCGGCCAATAAAAGACTGTACGGAAGGCCTTGCTTACAAGGGACCGAGCTGCAGCGTGATGACCGCCGAGTCCAGCATGAATTTCAGCCAGGAGGTTCCGCCCTTCCTCTTCGGAGATGCACCTTTGAAGGACTCCGGTAGTGCTTTTCTTATAAATCTCTCCCTCATGGACTTTATAGGCTTTAGATCGCCGCACTATGCAGCGTGCCTCATTTTGGTCCTCGGGGAGTTCCTGCCTAGTAAGGTAGGCGAGGAATGGCTCTGTCCACGGGGCGATGACGGCCATTATTACGTGGGGAGAAGGTGTTGTTTCATTGGCAGAGCCTCCAATTATGTCAGAGTGTTCGGTGTCGGGCAGTGCGGTTGGGTCCGGGCTGTTATTGCCGGGTTCCCCTTCCCATACTATGGATGGCTTGAACAGCCTTTCCAAGAAGATGTTGGGGGGCTACATCGCGTTTTGCACCGATGCGTGCCAGGACATCTGCTGCCTGATTATTTTCCCGGGCTATATGGTGAAATTCGAGCCCTTCGAACCGAGCTGACATTTTTAGGACGGCGTTGTGATAAGCTGCCATTTTTGTATCCTTGGCATCAAAGTCTCCATTTATTTGGGATATTGCGAGGTTCGAGTCCTCGCGCACCTCTAGGCATTGAATGCCCATGGATACTGCCATCCGGAGACCATGTAAAAGGGCCTCATATTCGGCTGCATTGTTGGAGTCTGTGTACATTATCTGGAGTACGTATTGAACTGTGTCTCCTGTGGGGGACATCAAAACGATGCCAGCCCCTAGACCGGCCAACATTTTGGAGCCGTCGAAGTGCATGACCCAGTTTGAATATGTGCCGTACTCTTTAGGGAGTTCGGCCTCCGTCCATTCTGCGACGAAGTCGGCCAAAACTTGCGACTTGATAGCTCGATGTGGCTTGTAAGTTATGTCGAACGGGAGGAGCTCAGTGGCCCATTTTGCAATCCGGCCCGTCGCGTCGCGGTTGTTTATAATATCGTTAAGTGGCACTTCCGAGGCTACTGTTATTGAACACTCTTGAAAGTAGTGTCGCAGCTTCCATGATGCCATAAATACCGCGTACACAATCTTTTGACAATGCGGGTACCGTGACTTGCACGGAGTAAGGACAGTGGACACATAGTAGACCGGCTTTTGAAGGGGAAATTTGTGTTCATCCGTTTCTCGTTCGACGACGAGCACTATGCTTACGACGTGATGGGTTGCTGCAATGTATAGTAGCATTGGTTCGCCAATGTTTGGCACGGCCAGGAATGGGTTTGTTGCCAAGATGGCTTTTATTTCGTCGAGTCCGGCCGTGGCTGCATCCGTCCACTCGAAGTGTTCGGTGCGCCGAAGGAGGCGGTAAAGGGGTAGGGCCTTTTCTCCCAAGCGGGAGATAAAGCGGCTTAGAGCCGCCACGCACCCGGTTAATTTTTGTATTTGTTTGAGGTCCTTCGGGATATCCAATTGTGACAGAGCTCGGATCTTGGCTGGATTTGCTTCAATTCCTCTACCGGATACAATGAAGCCCAAGAGCTTTCCGGCTGGAACGCCGAAAATGCATTTTTCCGGGTTGAGCTTGATGTCGTATGTTCGGAGGTTATCAAATGTTAGCCTCAAGTCGTCTACTAGAGATTCGACATGTCTTGTTTTAACGACCACATCATCTACATATGCCTCCACTATTTTGCCGATCTGGTTTGCCAGACATGTCTGAATCATGCGCTGATATGTTGCGCCGGTGTTTTTGAGCCCGAAGGGCATTGTGTTGAAGCAGAATGGGCCGTATGGTGTGATGAATGCCGTTGCGGCTTGTTCTGACTCTGCCATCTTTATTTGATGGTAGCCGGAGTATGCATCAAGGAAACACAACGAATCGTGTCCTGCGGTAGCGTCGATAATTTGATCGACGCGGGGGAGAGGGAAGGGATCCTTTGGGCAAGCCTTGTTAAGGTCTTTAAAATCAACGCACGGGCGCTAGGATTTGTCCTTCTTTGGTACCATCACTAGGTTTGCTAGCCAGTCCAGGTGTTTTATATCCTTGATGAATCCGGCCTCCAATAGCTTGGCTAGTTCCTCTCCCATGGCATGTCTCTTAGGTTCGGAAAAACGCCGAAGAGCCTGTTTGACTGGCTTGAATCCTTTTAGGATATTTAAGCTGTGTTCGGCCAGCCTGCGTTGGATTCCTGGCATGTCTGAAGGGTGCCAGGCAAAAATGTCCCAGTTCTCTCGTAGGAACTCTCACAGTGCGGCGTCTACATCAGGGTTTAACTGTGCCCCGATGGAAGCTGTTTTATTGGGGTCCATTGGATGGACCTGGAATTTGACTATTTCGTCCGCCGGTTTAAAGGAGGTGGACTTGGATCTTTTGTCGAGTATCACATCGTCCCTATTTACCGTGGAGCGCAGCGCAGTCAGTTCCTCAGCCGCTAGGGCTTCAGATAGCGCCTCGAGGGCTAGTGCGGCTGTCTTGTTTTCGGCGTGGAGTGCTATGTCCGGATCACTAGCGAGAGTGATGATTCCGTTAGGCCCGGGCATCTTGAGCTTCATGTACCCATAATGGGGTATTGCTTGGAAGATTGTAAACGCTTCCCACCCTAGCAGAGCGTGATATCCGCTACTGAACGGGGCCACTTGGAACGTGACCTCTTCGGACCTGTAATTATCCAGCGTGCCGAACACCACATCTAGTGTAATTTTTCCTGTACAGCGCGCTTCCCCGACTGGGGATTATTCCTCTAAAGGTTGTGCTGCTTCGCTCAATGTGGTTCCAGTCTATTTCCATTTTTTGAAGGGTTTCCTCATAAATGAGGTTCAATCCGCTGCCGCCATCCATGAGTACCTTGGTAAGACGAAAGACGTCCACTATTGGACTGAGGACCAATGCGGCTGGTGCTCAGGCTGTTCGGAATTTATGTTCATCACTGGCGTTAAAAGTAATAGCCATGTCACTCCATGGGTTTATTGTTGCTACTTGGTAGACTTCGGCCAGGCTGTGGAGTCTTCTTTTTCACATATTATTTGATGCGAAAGTCTCGAAGACTGTTAATACCGTACTGGTGTCTCTGGGGTGGCTTTCTGTGGCTTCTGGAATTAGAAGATCTTTGCCAATTTTTGCCACCTGCCGGAGTATCCAACATGCTCTAAGGCTGTGAGTTGGTGTGGCGCCCTCTGCACTGTGAATTTTACAGGGTCCGTTAAGCCATCCTTCCAGTACGGTTCTATGCCCTGTAGAGGGCTTTTGCTTTTTGGTATTGAACCCGGGTGTCTGGCGATGATGCACCCTTTTATTTCGGACTGGGTTTGTATTCAGGGCCGGATTATCCCAAAATTTTATTTCGGTTTTCCAGGCGCTTTCCATAGCACAGTACTTTCGTACTATGGACACAAGTCAGCGAAGCGTGTAATATCACGGCGACTTATGGCGTTGACGATTCCCTTGTCTGTGCAATTATTGCAGAAGAATGAAATTGCGTCTTCCTCGCGGCAGTCCTTTATACTGTTCATAACCAGGAGGAATGTGGCCTAGTAATGATGTATTGTTTCTTCGGGCTCTTGCCTAATTTGGGATAGATCGCTTATGTACGGGTCGGTGGGTGGAATCAAATCCGAAACCTTACCCAATCTGAGACCCAGAGGCCAAGGAGTTTCCAAACTCGGAAGTTTGGATTCTTGGATGTTGTCCAATGGATCTAGCCCGTCGCCTGACTTTAAGTTCATGTCTTGGGTGATATCCTCCCCTCCGCGGGTATCCGGCTTGGAGGGATCGGGAATACGGACATAGTTAGTCCTTAAGATAGATGAAGGGTCGCCGCACTGTCCCTCTACCACGGCAACGTGATGGGTGACCTGGGGAGAGTTAATCTCTCTCAGATCGGGTTTAGGCCCAATCTGGTCGTAATCCGTAGCGACTCCCAGGGCGGCGAAGCGATCCAAGAGCTCGTTTAGGGAGGAGAGCTCCATTGGATCTAGCTTCTCGGCGAATTCCAAGCTGACGTGAAGATTGCTTTCGATGACCCGAGAGGTCATCGTCGGTGCAGCAGCCGAACGGGCGGTCATAAGGAAACCACCTAGCCTGAGAGTTTGGCCGACAGCCAAAGCTCCCTTAGCAACGGTGCCATCTTTAAAGACGGGATGAGGCATCCTTCCTGATGGTGACGGCACAGAGGAACTCTCAATGAAAGCACCAATGTCGGTGTCAAAACCGGCGGATCTCGGGTAGGGGGTCCCGAACTGTGCGTCTAGGCGGATGGTAACAGGAGATGAGGGACACAATGTTTTTACCCAAGTTTGGGCCCTCTCGATGGAGGTAAAACCCTATGTCCTGCTTGATTAATATTGATGATATGGGTAGTACAAGAGTAGATCTACCACGAGATCAAGGAGGCTAAACCCTAGAAGCTAGCCTATGGTATGATTGTTGTCTCTACGGACTAAAACCCTCTGGTTTATATAGACACCGGAGAGGGCTAGGGTTACACAGAGTCGGTTACAATGGTAGGAGATCTACATATCCGTATCGCCAAGCTTGCCTTCCACGCCAAGAAAAGTCCCTTCCGGACACGGGACAACGTCTTCAATCTTGTATCTTCATAGTCCAGGAGTCCGGCCGAAGGTATAGTCCATCTATCCGGACACCCCCTAATCCAGGACTCCCTCAGGAACAATCTTGCTTCTCAAGGCAAGACGACATGATCATAAGAGCAAGGGATTCAATCCTAACTCAAAGAACGGAGAGTGCACCGGAAATAAGGACTAGGTAGCACGATCAATCTTAGGATGATTATTCAATAACCAGCACGCTAAGAATGAGAGTATTGTCCATTAACTACCAAGCAACAGGGTTGCTAGGAGTATTGATTTCACACATCACAGTTCACTTGTCGGCAATCCGGTTACAACAACACGGGACCGAGGAATGAATAATGATGGCGAGAAGTATCACTCTGTCAAGAATTCATAAGAGGTGGTGCAATTCCCATGACATTCCTGATATAAAGATGGTAATACTACAGGGTAGAACAGGCCAATAGCTTGATTGCATTTGATCTGCGAAATACAACTGCTTTGACCCAATCCTAGAACTGGATGAGGTACTGGAGTTTGTTTCTCCTAGTCATTCTTAACTAGAATGGTTTGACGGACCACAAGAATGATAGGCACCGATGAATGAATGCTCACATACTCTTGACTATCAATTGATAGATGAAGGTCGGCATATAACTGAAGGGGGACAACTCAAAGGAACATATAACTTTCTGAGTAGTGGATGCATAGATTAGTATGTCGAACGAGTTCAACATATTTCTTCCGGATAACCCATGCAGAAAGGTAGAACTGATGGAATCACAATTATGAATGGAGAACTCCTCATGAGTACTCTAATGGTGATCTTTTGGTTTAAAGAACTTCTGCCTTAATGGTTCATGGTATTTGGAAGAAGGAAATACCACGGACCTCGAGGACTATCGCAAGGTTACTAATATCTTAAGGGAACTAGCAAATACTAACAACATGAAGTAGGGTGAATCTCGGGTTCAAAACCCAGGAGTAGAATACCTACTACTAAATGGCATCACGGGATGATTTCAAGAACGATGGCCAGAATCATCACACTAGGGATACAGAAGCATTGCTAAATTCTCGAGGACACCTAGGGTCATAATACTAACTCCAACATAGACGTTGAGGCAATGGAGTAACTCAACACACCGTTTAGTGTGCTTAATCTGGCCCAAAAGGACATCGGGAACACGGAGGAAAGATTTACAAGTGCATCAGATTATTTCGAAACATGACTCGGACAACATAACGGCTGTAGATGCTCAAAATGATTTGAGACATCCTGCAAAAACATGGTGGCATAACCACTCAACATCACAATATCAAGGTTCTGAGACCAGCTATGAACATATGGAAGTAGTAGGAACTGAACTGAGGCTTGAACTCAACAATCCTAGGCAACTACGGTTTAGTAACATGTCATCCTGAGAGATAGAAGAGAAGCCTAGTTCTTAACCTCGTAGAAAAGATAAGATGACTCAGATCAGAATGTCATGAGGATAAGGAGTAAAAGAGCCTTACGTTCCCATCCACAATCAATTCCCTTATATAACTAAAGCATTTCTAGACACAACTTCGACCGGTTGGCTTGATAATCCTACAGGCAGTCAGGCTCTGATACCAAAGCTGTCAGGACCCCGATTCTAAGTCACACCGATCTAGCCTGTAACACCTCATATCACTTTGCGGCCTCACGCACGGTATTCCCACGGGTGTCGCCTTACCATGGCCCGGGACCGTTTGCGCCTTTTGGCTCACGTATATGATAGTGTCGCTAGCATCCATATGACAGAGAACCCGGGCTGACATGACTAGTCGTGAACCCAAAGTGGCACTAACTTACGGGGACAGGCATACATGAATCAACATCGAGCATGTCGGTCAGCAGCGTGTGAATCCGGGCTGTAGCACTGGGCTAACAGGACTCCGGGAACCCGGGCTGTAGCAGGCTAGGCAGGACTCCGGATGTCACCGCGTGACATTTCCCCGAAGGGACAGACACAAGAACGAAGTGAATCACATGCCGGCCAGTCAAGTGCTCCGGAGCAGTAGTGCTGGGCAAGCAAGACTCCGGTGACCCGGGCTGTAGCGGACTACTATGGCTCATGGAAGCACAAGACTAGATTTCCCCATAAGAGAGGCTACCAAGGATAAACAACTAGGTTGTCGGATCCCACACATACCAAGCATTTCAATCATACACACAATATGCTCAATATGTGCAATACAACATGGCATCACAACAAGACTCTACGACTCAAAGTATTTATTCATTAGGCTCCGAAGGGCCAGATAAAACAAACATGGGTATCATGACCCAACATTCAGAGCATCCAAGTCAAAGCACATGCAGAAGCTTAACATGTCTGAGTACAGACTTCTACAAATGAAAAAGGTTGAGAAGCCTGACTATCTACCAGATCCTGCCGAGGGCACAAGATCGTAGCTGAGGTAACAAGCTAAACGTCGAAGTCCACACGGAACTACTAGCGAGACTGACGTCTCTCTACAAAACATAAAATAGCAAACGTGAGTACAAATGTACCCAACAAGACTTACATCAGAACTAACTACATATGCATCAGTATCAACAAAGGGGGTGGTGGAGTTTGACTGCAGCAAGCCAGCTTTGACTCGGTGGCTATCCTGAACTACGACTGCAAGTAACTCTTTTGAGGTGGCGCACACGAGTCCACATATTCACCATATCAATACACCACTACGGATCCGCTCCCGTCTCCCTGCAAGAACGCCATCCATAGCACTCACACTTATCTTTCGCATTTTAGAGTATCCACTTTCACTTGTCTATGAACTATGCAAGGGGTCCAAGTTTCCATATCCGAGGAATCCGACTATTCGAATAGAGAGTGATAACCCTGCAGGGGTGTACTTCTTCACACACGCTCTCGCCACTTACCACCATGTACACGTCGTGTATCTCGGCAACCTTCAAGCGGAAGCCTGGTGAGGGAGTCGGCCATGACCTGACTAACCACACAAGTTTCTCGTCTAGGTTTATCGCCTATTCGGGTTCCATCCGCAAGGAGATCCGGCCGGGGTGTCGCTCACGGCCCCAAACGATGTGTACATGGTTCCCAAGCCCACCATCCGGGTGCCACTTGGTACATCGGGCCACTGTGCCTAGTCTGTCCCAAGCCCACCTGTACCGGGTGCCACTTGGTAGACTACTAGCACTGCCTACAAACACCAGAAACTAGTTGCAACTCCTGGACAGAGATCAGGTTGATTAATAAGTCGAGAGAGCTTGGAGCGCCCGGAGCCCAATGTGTGGTAGTAACTGTTCATGGATCACAAACACAGAACTCAGTTCCTGAGGACGGCTGCAATGAGACAACCCACCATGTACTCCTACATGGCCTCTCACCGCTACCTTTACCAAATCGTGTTTACACACTTAGCTCACACACAGTAGGAAATGTTCATCACCATTCTAATTCATCCCCGATGAATCAGACCTGACTCAACTCTAAGCAGTAGCAGGAATGACAAACAAGCATGAATGAGTAGGCACATCAGGGCTCAAACAACTCCTACTCATGCTAGTGGGTTTCATCTTTTTACTGTGGCAATGACAGGTCATGCAGAGGAAAGGGGTTCAACTACCGCAGCATGTAACAGTTGAAATGTTGTTGTCCTAATGCAGTAAAAGAGAGCAGGAGCGAGAGAGTGGGATTGTGTCGGAATGAACAAGGGGGTTTTGCTTGCATGGCACTTCTGAAGATAGTATAGCTCTTCATCGGTGTCATCGAACTCATCGTCGGAACCACGTCTATCGAGAGGGGACAAATACCGGCAACAGAGAAAGAAACACAATCAATGCAATGCACAATATGATGCATGATCATGACATGGCAATAATGTTATGATTTGCACTAATGCATCTAGCAACAATTTAAATGAAGTCCATATGGACCAAGGGTTCA
The DNA here is from genome assembly GCF_003073215.2 of Triticum urartu. Taxonomy (NCBI): domain Eukaryota; kingdom Viridiplantae; phylum Streptophyta; class Magnoliopsida; order Poales; family Poaceae; genus Triticum; species Triticum urartu. The sequence continues at coordinate 548,406,741 of NC_053022.1, forward strand.
TATGCAAACTCCATATTTAGCATTTAAAATGCCATTATCATGTTTTCACTTATACAGTGGGTATAAGTTGGTTTATCATGCATGAAAGTAGCATAAATGGATAGATTGGATTTTTCTAATAATTTTTCATATATAAAACTTTTCATTTGGAGTTACGGTTTAATTTCTATGATTTTTCAAAGTTTTGGATATTTTCTAAAATCTCCTGGGTTATTTTTAATCCAGAAAATTATTAACTGCGTCAGAATTGCACAAGCATGACGTCAGCGAGTCAACTGAGGCTGACCAGGTCAAACCTGACCAGTGGGACCCGCACGTCAGTGTAACAGGGCAGGGACAGAGGCTGACCAGTGGATCCGGGTCAACGTTGATGTGGCATGGTCAAAATGACATGTGGGGCCGGCTATATTAACCTAAGCTAAACAGGGAATAAATCCCAGGGTTAATTTGGGCGTGGGGCCCTTGTGTTAGTGACAGAGGGGGTTAATTAGTCGGGGTCATTAGCGGCTAATGACGTGCCACGTCATCCAAAACGTCGATTAGCCACCGGCGCTAATCAGGACACGACGGGTTTTCCCGTCCGGCCAACTCCGGCGATGGGAGCTTGCGCAGCTGGGTCCTGCAGATGCAGCGCGACAAGGCGCGTCGACCAGTGGTGGTGGGTGGTGCTAGGGTGGCTGGATTCGCTGACGGCGGTGAGCGGGGCGGCTGCCGGAGCTACTGCCTGCACGGGCGCGGCGCTAGAGCAAGCAGGGGAGCGAGCAAGGGGGCTAGGCGGCCTCCTGGAGGCACCAGGAGCACACTGGTGCCACTGGACCGAGCGGAGGTGCTCAGGAGCGAGGACCTCATCGGCCATGGCGGACGGCGGCGCTCGGAACTCGCGCGGTGGCTAGCTAGAGGGCATGCGCGGACAGGGGGAGAATGGTGAAATGACGTGGGGCTCATAGAGATCACGTAGAGACGCTCAGAGTGGTCGGGGAGGTCCTGTAGGCGGCGAATCGACGATGAAGTCCGGCGAGCAGATGCGGCGGTGACGAGCTCGAGGGCGACGTTTCGGGGTGCCCGCGGTCGTGTGCTTCAGCGGAGAGGTCGAGGGAGACGCGGGGAACCTCCTAGATATGGTGGTTCAGCGAGGCGACGGCGGTGGCTGCGAGAACTGCGGTGGCCTGCTCGTGGCGGCTTCGGCATCGGGGGGAGAAGCGCTGGGAGGAGGGGAAAATGAGTAGAGAGGGATGGCTCGATGCGGACAGCAGCGGCGAAGTCTCCCGCATCGTCGACGTGTCTCGGGAGGCAGCCAGGCAGCTGCTACATGGCGCGCGGTGAGCGCGCGTGCGTTGAGCACACGCGCCCTGTCTACTGGCGCGGTGGAGAAGACGATTGGCAGGTGCGCTGCACAGTAGCGGGCCGGCTAAGTGGGCTATGGTAAGTTAGGTGGGTTTTCTCTCTGGTTTTCTAATTTTGTTTCTGTTTTCTATTTTTTGCAGTATGTTTGAATTTGGTTTCCTAACCAAATAATTTTTGTTGCTTCTGAAAATAATTGTGGATGCAAACCTAATTATTTCCACAAAATGCTTCAGAATCATTGGAGCAAAATAAATAATTATAGGATTTATTTGCTCCAACTCAAATACAGTATGAGTTAATTCAAAAATTCCAAAAATGCCCTAGAAATATATTCATCATTTTTGGCAGAGGTTTCTACCTTAACCAAAAATCACAAACTTTTCTTGAGGAACTTTGGGTTCGATGAAAATATTTTTAGGTTGAACCTAGTTGAGTTCTTTTGGTGCTAGGGTTTGATCAATCCCCATTTCAACTTTAAATAAAATTTAAACATGATGCAACAAGATCAAGCAAGGACAACAGGGGCTGAGCTAGGGCTGTGACATTGTAGGTGAACTGTTCAAAGAACAAGGCCAACAATATGAAAGTGAAATTCCAACAAACGACAGGATCTCATAGCTATATTGCACACTACAAGGCTCTTGTAATTAGCTGTTGTTTCACTCTTTTCGTTATGCCATATTATCAGATCTATATTGACTTGTTCCAAATGCAGAGGAAAGCCCGCAAGGAACAAAAAGTACCTGAACCAAATGATGTGGAAATCTTGAAGGACAGTCACAGCAGCAAGACGAAAGGCATGACTACACCAGTCAAATCCGCTATTGTAAGTCCTTAATCCTCGTACCTTTTAACTACTACTTACTCTGACTTGTGCATTGAACTGCACAGTTTGCAGCCAATGTCTATTACTCTTTTCAATTTTATACACAATTGTCTTAATGTATCATTGCAGCTTACAAGGTTTAAAATAGATGAGTGATGTTACTTTGATCTTGATCTATAATCTAGTTCTGTGATGGACTTGTCTACACAACGTTACAATTACATGTTTGTCTGTTCTCAGTTGTTTTGTGATATGAATGATGTCATACTATGCTTACCTTATTGTCAACTTTGTCTCTTTATCCTTAGCTGTCAATACAATGTGAAGAAATAGACAATACATTAGCCATGGTACATGGTCATATGTTTGGAACCTGGTTTCTTTATGTACTTTGCAGTAAAATACAACTAATATTTTACATGGGTTCACCAGAATAAGTTCTTTATATAGACCAAAACAATTTTGTTTGGTTTTGCTGCCTCCTTAATATCTTCTGTTCTCGTACTACTAATGTAAAAACTCAACTTTTCAGCAAGCTATGGAACAAATGGTGGAACCGCCACCTTCTAAAGGTGACGAGGCAAATATAACCGCAATGTCACCTCTTGCTACAGTGGGTCAGTACCTGTCCACTAACAGTGCCAAAAGCATGTTCCTGCGTAATACTGGGTTGGTTGTTAAGGCAATCTCATCCAAACTGCCTCATGATCAAGATATGCAGGCTCAAAACAATGTTATATATACGCTCCAGACACAAGTCCATTCCCTAACAGAGACCCTTTGTGGAACAAGGACAGCCATTGTTCGATGTCGTCAGGATATGCATGGTTTTGAAACCAGACTATCAGACATTTGCTATGTTATTCAGGAGCCTAGGAGAAATGAAGGCGAAGGTTGTGGTGCTCCATCGGATAGTAACCCATGAAAACATAACAGTCAGGTCAAATGAACTGAGCTTCTGAACTTCTGGTGGTGCATTTATTTGTCGGACTGTTAAATTTTATGCCAACCTTCCTTTTGTTAATGGTTGTAATTTGTTTTGTTGCGATACAAAATTTGTTCTTAACGTGTAGCCACCGGCTCAAGAAAACAGCAAGCCATTTTTGTGTAGTGTAGGGTGTTCTTCCCTATATTTGCAGTGGTGGCGAACTTTGATGCCCAGTGGACCTAATCTGTGCAATCGCCTTAATAGCCTAGCGTTAGTTTCTGGCTTATTTATTTCCCTAGTCTTCTTTTTCCTTGATTTGCTAGTGGCCGCAATAACCATGGGCCATATACAGACTGTGGTAACCTTGAGCATGCTATGGGCCATAAGATCCATTGGCCTCCTATGGGCCGTCAGATAAATGGGCCTCCAACGGGTCGTAGATTCAGTGGGCCTCGGGCCATCGAATAAATGGGCCCACATGGGTCGTAAACGTGCGTAATTGGTATCGGCCCAGCATGGTAACGGCCGTTAACAGGCTGGAAGGCATCAAAGGCTTAATTCTGTCACAGGCATAACGGGTCGTTAATGGGCCAGAATATAGGACGGGTTGGAAACGGCGCAATGGGTTAACAGGACACAAATGGGCTAATTCTAACCATTGTCCGAATTTGGCCCATTAGGGAAACATGCCAGTAATGGGCCAGAAGTAATCGAGGGCCGGAAAGGAGCCCAAGAATGTATGGGCCGTCAGTAGGCCGAAAGCTAACATGGGCTGGAAACGGCCCATGTGAATCATGGGCCGTTACTGGGCATAAAGAAAATTACTGTTTCTTATGGGCCAGAGTCACCGCGGACCATTAAAGGGCTCAAAGATACGGAAGGCCTCGTATGGGCCGAAAGATGTCGTGTGCCATACATAGGCCGAAAATGAAATCGGGCTGGTATATACTGGACGGCCCACATGACGGTGTTGGGACGATTTTGGGAACGTCATAACGGGTCGTGAGTTACCGGGCCATAAAATGGGCTATATGTAAACAAATCGTTAACATGCTTTTCATGGGTCGGCTCACTAGCTTTTGACCAAGTCAAATGGGCCGGCCTTTGTAAGCTAAATGGGCCAGTGTTGGGCCGTCACACGTGTCGACATATCATAGGCGCCTATCTGGCCCAATGAAAAGCTGACACGTGTTTCCTCTGGCCAATGAGAATTTTACACGTGAAAAATCGCCATTGGTCGTTGCTGTTAACGGGTTATCGGATCCCAAACCGGACCCAATAGCTTAACGGTGACCCGTTATGGTGGATGCCACGTGTCGGTTACCCTTGACGAAAGCACTTCCACGACACGTCATTTAGCATTATGGAAGTGAACACTTCCGTGATGATAATTTTGGTATTGTCATGGAACACTTCTATGACAACACATGTATGACTATCTTGATTCTGTCATAAAATCGTTATGGATGTACATGCATGACAGAAAACGTGACCTACTGTGACAAACACGTATCATCACAGAAGTGTATCTTTTTGTAGTGAGCGGCTCGCCGAGGTGGCATAGTCGAGGCTAATTATCTGCCGCAGCACGTCGGATTGCCTTTCGAACTAGTGCACAAAAACTTCATACACAGCACCACTGATGCGGCTTGAACTACGTCGGTATTTCCCCAAAGAGGAAGGGATTATTCCGCACAACCATGGTATGTATTTCCCTTAGTGATGAGACCAAGGTTATCAAACCAGTAGGAGAACCACGCAACACCACGTAAATAGCTCCTGCACACAAAGATCAAATACTTGCAACCCGACGTAAGAGGGGGGTTGTCAATCCCTCACGGGTAAAAACATAGGTAAAATTGTAGTAGATTGGATAAATAGATCGCGTAGGAACACAAGATAAAATAAATAATAATAAATTGCAGCAAGGTATTTTTGGGTTTTTGGATTAATAGATCAGAAAATAAAAATAGATCGCCAAGGCAAATGTAACAAAGAAGAGACCCGGGACCCGTAGATTTCACTAGTGGCTTCTCTCGAGAAAAATAGCAACGATGAGTAAACAAATTACTGTTGGGCAATTGATAGAATTTCAAATAATCATGATGATATCCAGGCAATGATCATTATATAGGCATCACGTCCAAGATTAGTAGACCGGCTCCTGCCTGCATCTACTACTATTACTCCACACATCGACCTCTATGCAGCATGCATGTAGTGTATTAAGTTCATGGAGAAATGGAGTAATGCAATAAGAATGATGACATGATGTAGACAAGATCTATTTATGTAGAAATAGACCTCATCTTGTTATCCTTCATAGCAACGATACATGCATACGTGTTGTTTCCCCTTCTGTCACTGGGATCAAGCACCGTAAGATCGAACCCATCACAAAGCACCTCTTCCCATGGCAAGAAAATTGATCTAGTTGGCCTAGCTAAACCAAAGATTCGAAGAACAAATACGAGGCTATAAGTAATCATGCATATAAGAGATCAAAAGACTCAAATAACTTCCATGGATAGAAACATAGATCTGATCATAAACTCAGAGTTCATCGGATCCCAACAAACACACCGCAAAAAAGAGTTACATCAAATAGATCTCCAAGAGACCATTGTATTGAGAATCGAGAGAGAGAGAGAGAGAGAGGAAGCCATCTAGCTACTAACTACGAACCCATTGGTCTACAAAGAACTACTCATGCATCATCGAAGAGACACCAATAAGGATGATGAACCCCTCCATGTTGGTGTTTAGATTGGATCTGGTGGTTCTGAAACTTGCGACGGATGGAATTGATTTTCATCGGCTCCCCTAGGGTTTCTGGAATATTGGGGTATTTATAGAGCAAAGAGGCGGTGCGGGAGGCCACCGAGGTGGGCACAACCCACCTGGGCACGCCTGGGGGCTCAAGCGTGCCTGGGTGGGTTGGCCCCTCTTGGGGCACCCCCAGGTGCTTCTCCGGTCCATTGGGTGTTTTATGGTCCATAAAAAATCCATAAAAAGTTTCGCTGCGTTTGGACTCCTTTTGATATTGATTTTCTGCGGTGTAAAAAACAAGCAAAAAACATAAAGATTTTCTGCGCTCTAGTGCTTCGATGGCTGCAAGGTCACTAAGGCCCACGCGTAAGTGTGTTGTCTACTTTTATTTCTTCTTTTTTTATATATTTTTTCCATGTTTTAATTCATGAGCACTAATTAAAATTTGTGTACTTTAAAAACATAAAGATATTATAAATTCTTCAAATTCGTTATTATTGATCAAATTTATGGATATTTGTAAAGTTCCCGGCCATTTAAATTTATAAATATTTCAAAAATTAGACTATTTTGTGAATATTTTTGAAATCATAAATATATTTTAGATTCGTGGATGTTTCTAAAATTAATAGTTTTTAAAAAGTTATAATATTTTTAAAGTTCCTTAAACATCATTTAATTTAACTAACCTTTTCAAATAGAAAAAGATAGACGATTTTCTCAGAGCTAGCAATGGGGTGAGCAAAAAAATAAACAAGCGGGAGGAGCGGGGAGCTAGCTGAGCGAGGAAGAGCTTCGTGCGGTGACCTATATGACGTCACAGTAGCAATTCCATGGTTTTAGCGTGAAATAAAATAGGAGCTTTCAAGAGGCTCAAACAATCACCACCGGGCTCACACCAAGGTCAAAATGTGCAAAGACTTCACAACCACACATCAAATAACTACTCTCTTCTCTTGAAAATAATAATAATCCAGCAGCAACCCAACACGGTATACGAACAGAAAAACACCACCATTAAAATTTGACAACTTTTTATTTTGTAAATATTTTTGAAACCAGGAATATAATTTAGATTCATGAATGTTTCTAAAATTCATGGTTTTTAAAAAGTTAAAATATTTTTAAAGTTACTTAAATCTCATTTAATTTAACTAACCTTTCCAAATAAAAAAAGATAGACGATTTTCTCAGAGCTAGCAAGTGAGCGAAAGAACTAAACGAGTGGGAGGAGCAGGGAGCTAGCTGAGCGAGCAAGAGCTTTGTATGATGACCTACATGAGCGTCACAGTAGCAATTTTATGGTTTTAGCGTGAAATAAGAGCTCCTAAGAGGCTCTAACAATCATCACCGGGCTGTCATCAAGGTCAAAATGTGCAAAGACTTCACAACCACACATTAAATAACTCCTCTCTTCTTTTAAAAAAACTCCAACAGCAACCCAACATGATATATGAACAGAAAAACACCACCAATAAAAAATTAAAACACACAACCAACACAGATAAAAATAAAACAAACCAACTAATCACAATAGTCTATAAATATAAAAGAATTAATTTAATAAGTAAAGAACGGTGCTGTGAAGCGCGAGTTAGCCTCTAATACACACGAAACCAGACGATTTCTGCATTCATTCATCCGTATCATCAAAGGGGTAGCAGACGGCCAGCACTCCGGTCATGCAGTAGCAGTTTCATTCAGTTAATCACGAAGGTTCCTTCGCTTTCAAGCCTCGACCGAATAAGGACGCCACTGCTGTACGGTCTTGTGCCATGCATGAGGAAAGCCAGTCGCTAGGTGTGATGCGTAGCATGTTAGCAGCTAGAGTACATGTGTTGAGTGTCAGTGCATTAATTAATGTCTTCTCCAGGCAATTTAGTTACTCATGTCGATGCATCGTTGGTCATGGGCTTTTGTGGATAAGAACGCGCAATGGCGGAGGCAAAAAAGAAATTCAGGTGTGGCGGAGTATATATAGGAGAAAACCATGTATAAGAAAAATTACAAAGGAAAACTAATTAATTAGTAGTTCAGCAACCTTTATGAGGTCGTTAGAGCACCTACAGCCGGACACCTCAAATCCGCCACAAATGCTGGAGCGGGTGGACCGGCCCAAAAAATCCAATCCAGACGGGCACCTCAAACGTTCAGGCCGACCGACGCCTCTCATATCGAGCCTAAATATGGAGCAGATATGGGGAAGCCCGAGCTCGATCAGGCACGTCCGCCAGGCGGACCCGACCCAAGCTGGCCCACCCGGCCTCACATATATTCGTCCCCATCCGCTCCCCGGACAAACCCTATGCACTTCACTTCACTCCCCTCCGTCACCCAAGCTCCTGTCTGGGGATCTCCGACCTTCTTCGGCATGGCGGGCTGGGAATCTGATGAGCACCAGTACAGGTCCGTGGACTGGGATGTCACCCTGAGCGGTTTGGAGGAGGCAATGGTCGTTCGCATTGCACTCCCCCGCTCCCGGCAGGACGGCACCCGACCGACCGCGGGATCTGTCTAGCGCGAGGCTATTGCTATTGCATCGGCGCATTGGGCACTCAGGTCCTCCGGGGCTGGATCATTGCGGTCCTCCCGTGAGCGTTCCAATCACCCCTTCCCCATCACTGGTCCTCCAGAATATGTTTCCTACGGGGACCGGTGTGCCCGCTGTGGGAAGGAGAGAATGAGGATCACCGAGGCTTGACTCGTTGCCCACATGGCGGCGGCGGCAGAAGCAACTGATGCGGCAGTGCGCGCTGCCATAGAGGAGGAAGCCATCCGCGTCTGCATTGTAAAGAAGCGGCAGCTGAGGAACACATGCGTCCTCGCCCTCGAGCAGAATCGGGTGGTCCATGCCATGGTCGTACTGCTCCCTCCCCCCTCCCCCCCACCCCCCCACGAGGAGAAGGAGGACAACGGCGGTTCAAACAACGACGACGATAAGTAGAGCCGGCTCTATCCATACTGCGTGTTCGACCGCTACTTCCACAAGAAGGATGATAAGGGCACCGGAAAGGGCAAGGGTAGTCGTGGATGATGTTCTCCATAGCTAGCATGTAGGTTAAACATGGCAAATTTTGATAGTCCAATGGCATGTCCTGATGTAGTACCCGAACAATGTGTGTAATGCATCGTTTACGTAGTTGCATGAGTTTGTATGGATTTGAGGTATGCTAATTTAGGTGTTCGGTTGTGAGAAGGGAAATTTGAGGTGTGATAGGTCAGTGGCCGCGGACTGTCCGAACACGTCCGCAAGCATTTGAGGGGCCGGATTTGCCAAGTCGGCTATAGATGCTCTTACCATGCCATGATGGTACCGCGAGGCCGTTGGGGACGAGCGTCGATTTTGCGAGAAGGGAAGAGATACGTGATAACCCACAAGTATAGGGGATCGCAACAGTTTTTGATAAGTAAGAGTGTCGAACCCAACGAGGAGCTAAAGGTAGAACAAATATTCCCTCAAGTTCTATCGACCACCGATACAACTCTACGCACGCTTGACGTTCGCTTTATCTAGAACAAGTATGAAACTAGAAGTACTTTGTAGGTGTTGTTGGATAGGTTTGCAAGATAATGAAGAGTACGTAAATAAAAAGTAGGGGTTGTTTAGATAAAGAAACATTAAAGTAAATATAGCGAGTGTGGAAAAGTGGTGATAGGAGTTGCGAAATTGCCCCTAAGCAATTGACTACTTTACTAGACCGATAGCAAGTATTATGTGGGAGAGGCCACTGCTAGCATGTCATCCCTGACTTGGAATTCTATGCACTTATGATTGGAACTATTAGCAAGCATCCGCAACTACTAATGTTCATTAAGGTAAAACCCAACCATAGCATTAAGGTATATTGGTCCCCCTTCAATCCCGTATGCATCAATTTCTATGCTAGGTTGAAGCTTCTGTCACTCTTGCCCTCCAATACATAGTCCAATCAACATATAACTAACCCTAGGGTGTGATCCACACGCGCAATCATATGATGGGCACCAAAGGACAGCAACATAACCACAAGCAAATTAAATCAATCATAGCGATTCATCAACCACCGATAGGACAACGAAAATCTACTCAGACATCATAGGATGGCAACACATCATTGGATAATAATATGAAGCATAAAGCACCATGTTCAAGTAGAGGGTACAGCGGGTTGCGGGAGAGTGGACCGTTGTAGATAGAGGGGGGGAAGGTGATGGAGATATTGGTGAAGGTGGCGGAGGTGTTGGAGTAGATCGCGGTGATGATGATGATGGCCACGGCAGCGTTCCGGCACCACCGGAAGAGAAGGGGAGAGGGGGGCCCTTCGTCTTCTTCTTCCTTGACCTCCTCCCTAGATGGGAGAAGGGTTTCCCCTCTGGTCCTTGGCCTCCATGGCATGGGAGGGGCGAGAGCCCCTCCGAGATTGGATCTGTCTCTCAGTCTCTCTCTGTTTCTGCGTTCTGTTCTGGCTCTGTTTCACCGTTTCGTATATATATGGAGATTCGTAACTCCGATTGGCCTAAAACCTTCGCCGTGATTTCTTTCCGAATATTAGCTTTCTTGCGGCAAAAGAAGAGCGTCAACCTCCTTACGGTGGGTTCATGAGGGGAGGGGCGCGCCCTAGGGGGGCGCTCCCCTGCCTCGTGACCACCTCGGGCACTGGTTCGCGTTGATTTTCCTTCCGAATTTTCCATATTTTCCAAAAATAAGCTCCGTCCTTTTTATCCCGTTTGGACTCCGTTTGATATGGATATTCTGCGAAACCAAAAACATGCAACAGACAGGAACTGGCACTGGGCACTGGATCAATATGTTAGTCCCAAAAATAATATAAAAAGTTGCCAAAAAGTATATGGAAGTTGAATAATATTGGCATGGAACAATCAAAAATTATAGATATGACGGAGACGTATCAGCATCCCCAAGCTTAATTCCTACTCGTCCTTGAGTAGGTAAATGATAAAAAAGATAAATTTTGATGTGGAATGCTACCTAGCATAATCTTGATCATATGTCTAATCATGGCATGAATATTAAGACACGGGTGATTCAAATCAATAGTCCATCCTTTGACATAAAAATAATAATACTTCAAGCCTACTAATAAAGCAATCATGTCTTTTCAAAATAACATGGCCAAAGAAAGTTATCCCTACAAAATCATATAGTCTGGCTATGCTTCATCTTCACCACACAAAATATTCACATCATGCACAACTCCGATGACAAGCCAAGCAATTGTTTCATACTTTTGACGTTCTCAAACCTTTTCAACTTTCACGCAATACGTGAGTGTGAGCCATGGACATAGCACTATAGGTGGAATAGAATATGATGGTGGAGAAGACAAAAAGGAGAAGAAAGTCTCACATCAACTAGGCGTATCAACGGGCTATGGAGATGCCCATCAATAGATATCAATGTGAGTGAGTAGGGATTTCCATGCAATGGATGCACTAGAGCTTAAGTGTATGAAAGCTCAAACTGAAACTAAGTGGGTGTGCATCCAACTTGCTTGCTCATGAAGACCTCGGGCATTTGAGGAATCCCATCATAAGAATATACAAGCCAAGTTTTATAATGAAAATTCCCACTAGTATATGAAAGTGATAACTCAAGAGATTCTCTATATGAAGAACATGGTGCTACTCTGAAGCACAACTGTGGTAAAAGGATAGTAACATTGCCCTTTCTCTCTTTTTCTCTCATTTTTTTATTTTCTCTCTCTTTTTTTGGTGGGCTTCTTTAGCCTCTCTTTTTTTATTTGGGCTTCTTTGGCCTCTTTTATTTTTTTGTAAAGTCCGGAGTCTCATCCCGACTTGTGGGGGAATCATAGTCTCCATCATCCTTTCCTCACTGGGACAATGCTCTAATAATGATGATCATCACACTTTTATTTACTTACAACTCGATATTACAACTCGATATCTAGAACAAAGATATGACTCTATATGAATGCCTTCGGCGGTGTACCGGGATGTGCAATGATCTAGCGTAGCAATGACATCAAAAAACGGATGAGCCATGAAAACATCATGCTAGCTATCTTACGATCATGCAAAGCAATATGACAATAAATGCTCAAGTCATGTATATGATGATGATGGAAGTTGCATGGCAATATACTCGGAATGGCTATGGAAATGCCATGATAGGTAGGTATGGTGGCTGTTTTGAGGAAGGTATATGGTGGGTTTATGGTACCGGCGAAAGTTGCACAGTACTAGAGAGGCTAGCAATGGTGGAAGGGTGAGAGTGCGTATAATCCATGGACTCAACATTAGTCATAAAGAACTCACATACTTATTGCAAAAATCTATTAGTCATCAAAACAAAGTACTACGTGCATGCTCCTAGGGGGATAGATTGGTAGGAAAAGACCATCGCTCGTCCCCGACTGTCACTCATAAGGAAGGCAATCAATAAACACCTCATGCTCCGACTTCGTTACATAACGGTTCACCATACGTGCATGCTACGAGACTTGCAAACCTCAACACAAGTATTTCTCAATTTCACAATTACCTGACTAGCATGACTCGAATATCACCATCCTTATATCGCAAAACTATTGCAAGGAATCAAACATATCATATTCAGCGATCTACAAGTTTTATGTAGGATTTTATGACTAACCATGTGAATGACCAGTTCCTGTCATCTCTCTAAATAGATATAAGTGAAGCAAGGGAGTTTAATTCTTTCTACAAAAGATATGCCCATGCTCTAATAAGTGTAAGTGAAGAAAAAGAGCATTCTACAAATGGCGGTTGTCTAAGTGAAGAGAAACAGGCAATCCAAACTTCAAATGATATAAGCGAAGCACATGAAGCATTCTATAAAGCCATACTCAAAAGATATAAGTGAAGTGCAAAGAGCATTCTATAAATCAACCAAGGATTATCTCATACCAGCATGGTGCATAAAATAAAAATTAAAACTAAATGCAAAAGACGCTCCAAGATTGCACATATCGCATGAACGAAACGAATCCGAAAACATACCGATACTTGTTGAAGAAAGAGGGGATGCCTTCCCAGCATCCCCAAGCTCAGACACTTGAGTCTCCTTGAATATTTACTTGGGGTGCCTTGGGCATCCCCAAGCTTGAGTCTTGCCTCTCTTCCTTCTTCTCACATTGAGACCTTCTCGATCATCGAACACTTCATCCACACAAAACTTCAACAGAAAACTCGGTAAGATCCGTTAGTATAATAAAGCAAATCACCACTATAAGTACTGTTGAAAACCAATTCATATTTTGTTTTTGCATTGTGTCTACTGTAGTATAACTTTTTCATGGCTTAATCCACTGATATAAATTGATAGTTTCATCAGAACAAGCAAACTATGCATCAAAAACAGAATCTGTCTAAAACAGAACAGTCTGTAGTAATCTGAACATTCACCATACTTCTGCTACCTGAAAAATTCTGCCAAAATTAGGAAAAATAAAAACAAATTACAGAAAGACAGTGCAAAAAGAATCCGAACCATTTGAGGTTCCAGATAAAAATGTAAAATCGCGCACTACAGCCAAAGTTTCTGTCATGCGCCGTACAAACCATCAAGCAAATGTAAACATCCTAAAGGCAAACCTTGGCACATTATTTTGATAATGCAATGGAATTGTAAAAGGGGATAATTATTTTTGTTGAAAAGTTTCTGTAATCAAGATTCACAAAGTTTCAGTGAGCATGAACAAAGTTCAAGGAGCTCTCCCACTTCAACAATGCTTGTCTTTCTCACTCTCACTTTCCTTTTCGAAAAAGTTTTGGGTTCCCCTCTTTATTTTTGTTGTTTTTAAACTATATGAAAGCACTCAACAGAAATAAATGACTCTCTAAAACTTCCGGGTTGTATCCCTGGCAGCGCTTTCTTTAAAGCCATTAAGCTAGGCATATAGTGCTCAAGTAGTGAATCCACCCGGATCCCAAGGTATATCAAAGCCAATTTTAATTAACAATGATTTGTAATTTAGTAGTGAGCACAAAGCAACATATATCAAGCAATGACGAAGTCTAACTCTCTTCCTATGCATCGGCATGTCATAAAAGAACAATTCATGCACACAAAGTAAAGGCCAATGCATAGTATAAACAGTTTCTTGCAATTTTATCATGTTGGAAACATAGAGAGGTGGAGATATAGTTTCTCTCTCATAATAATTGCAAGTAGGAGCAGCAAGCACATTCATATTATACTCATCAAAATCATCATGTGTAGTAGTAAAAGGCAACCCATCAATATAATCCTTCATAAGTGCAAACTTCTCCGATATAGTGTAGTCGGGAGAATTCAAAAAGATAATAGGACTATCATGTGTGGGTGCAATAGCAACAATTTCATGTTTAACATAAGGAACTATAGCAAGTTCATCTCCATAAGCATAATTCATATTGGCATCTTGGCCACAAGCATAGCAAGCATCATCAAAAAGGGATATTTCAAAAGAATCGACGGGATCATAGCATTCATCCTTCGGTAAGCACGAAGGGAAATTAAACAATGTATGAGTTGAAGAGTTACTCTCATTAGAAGGTGGGCACGGGTGATCAATCCGCTCTTCCTCCTTTTGTTCTTTGCTCTCCTCATCATCTTTTTCATCCAATGAGCTCACAGTTTCATCAATTTCTTCTTCCATAGACTCCTGCAAAATATTAGTCTCTTCTTGGACAGCGGAGTATTCCTCAATATATTGATTAACATAGGTATTAGAAGCATAATTATCATAGCAATATTTATGTATAGCAAAATTTTCAGATTTGTAAAGAGTAGCATCATACTTTTCAATCAAAGAAGCAATTTCAAAAGCACCCTTAAAAGCAACAAACTCTTCAATTTGTTGAACATCATAGTAATTATAAACACCCTTAGCATATGAAGATAAGATTCCATTATCAATAAACTCACATTGGTAGGGAAGGTGTTTCTTAGGGTTTTCAGAACAACAAGTAAAATCATATATTTCACATAAATTCCAAGCATAGCATTGCAAACGTTGAATTTGACCCCATAATAGTTTCCCTTTTTCAGATATACGGTGTCACACATAACAAGCATGCTCATCTAAAGATTTGCCCTCAACTAAGCTAGTTGGGGTTTCGGCACGAGCACAAAGGGATCGAAGATGATGCAAGTAATAAGCTTCAGCAGTGTGATAGATTTTGAGTGGTTCTTCAACCATTGGTTTCGGTAGGTACAACTAATTTTTTTGGTATTTTGCGTTCCATATCCATAACTAAAGATAGAGAACAACTAAGAACAGCAAATAAAAATTACTTAGTGATAGAGCAAACAAGCACACACGAGAATATTAACCCCACGCTATTGCTCCCCAGCAACGGCGCCAGAAAAAGGTCTTGATAACCCACAAGTATAGGGGATCGCAACAATTTTCGATAAGTAAGAGTGTCGAACCCAATGAGGAGCTAAAGGTAGAACAAATATTCCCTCAAGTTCTATCGACCACCGATACAACTCTACACACGCTTGACATTCGCTTTACCTAGAACAAGTATGAAACTAGAAGTACTTTGTAGGTGTTGTTGGATAGGTTTGCAAGATAATAAAGAGTACATAAATAAAAAGTAGGGGCTGTTTAGATAAAGAAACAATAAATTAAATATAGTGAGTGTGGAAAAGTGGTGATAGGAGTTGCGAAATTGCCCCTAAGCAATTGACTACTTTACTAGACTGATAGCAAGTATTATGTGGGAGAGGCCACTGCTAGCATGTCATCCCTGACTTGGAATTCTATGCACTTATGATTGGAACTATTAGCAAGCATCCGCAACTACTAATGTTCATTAAGGTAAAACCCAACCATATCATTA
Organism: Triticum urartu; assembly: GCF_003073215.2. NCBI lineage: Eukaryota > Viridiplantae > Streptophyta > Magnoliopsida > Poales > Poaceae > Triticum > Triticum urartu. The sequence continues at coordinate 548,422,421 of NC_053022.1, forward strand.
AGGTATATTGGTCCCCCTTCAATCCCGCATGCATCAATTTCTATGCTAGGTTGAAGCTTCTGTCACTCTTGCCCTCCAATACATAGTCCTATCAACATATAACTAACCCTGGGGTGTGATCCACGTGCGCAATCATATGATGGGCACCAAAGGACAGCAACATAACCACAAGCAAATTAAATCAATCATAGCGATTCATCAACCACCGATAGGACAACGAAAATCTACTCAGACATCATAGGATGGCAACACATCATTGGATAATAATATGAAGCATAAAGCACCATGTTCAAGTAGAGGGTACAGCGGGTCGCGGGAGAGTGGACCACTGTAGATAGAGGGGGGAAGGTTATGGAGATGTTGGTGAAGATGGCGGAGGTGTTGGAGTAGATCGCGGTGATGATGATGATGGCCACGGCAGCGTTCCAGCGCCACCGGAAGAGAAGGGGAGAGGGGGCCCCTTCGTCTTCTTCTTCCTTGACCTCCTCCCTATATGGGAGAAGGTTTTCCCCTCTGGTCCTTGGCCTCCATGGCATGGGAGGGGCGAGAGCCCCTCCGAGATTGGATCTGTCTCTCAGTCTCTCTCTGTTTCTGCGTTCTGTTCTGGCTCTGTTTCACCGTTTCGTATATATATGGAGATCCGTAACTCCGATTGGCCTGAAACCTTCACCGTGATTTTTTTCCCGAATATTAGCTTTCTTGCGGCAAAAGAAGAGCGTCAACCGCCTTACGGTGGGCTCACGAGGGTAGGGGGCGCGCCCTAAGGGGGGCGCCCCCCTGCCTCGTGACCACCTCGGGCACTAGTTCGCGTTGATTTTCCTTCCGAATTTTCCATATTGTCCAAAAATAACCTCCATTCGTTTTTATCCCGTTTGGACTCCGTTTGATATGGATATTCTGCGAAACCAAAAACATGCAACAGACAGGAACTGGCACTGGGCACTGGATCAATATGTTAGTCCCAAAAATAATATAAAAAGTTGCCAAAAAGTATATGAAAGTTGAATAATATTGGCATGGAACAATCAAAAATTATAGATATGACGGAGACGTATCAATATGTTGCGAGGCCCCACGGTAACACCGCGACCCTCGACTTGCACCTGTTGTAGGTCCAGTTGCAGGGGCGAATCCGGTGGTGGCATGGTGAGCTTCGTCGTGGTGATTCGACCTCACCGACGAGAGAGGCTGACACGGGAGCGGGGAACGCGAAGGCATTGCAGGAGGTGCATGATAGACATGTGGGGGAGGGAGGTGGAGGGATAAAGATTGAGATGGCCATCTAACCTAAGAGCATCTACAACTGGATTTGGCAAATCCGACCCCTCAAACGCCTGCGGACGCGCCCGGGCGCGTCCGCGGACAGTGACCGGTCACCCCTCAAAAAACGCATTCCACATCCGGATACCTCAAAATAGAAACCTCAAATCCATATTATTACATGCAACATGAAACCTAATCTACGCAAAGCTCGTCCGGTTCCGCTCCCCGCTCGCCCGGATCCGCCCTGCCCATGTCCAGCGGCCGGCTATGCTCCTCAGAGTGTTGGGCCGGTCGCCGGGAAGGTAGAGTAGGGCATGGGACACGAGTTGGCTCACAGGACTCAAGGCCCCGCCGTCTCCCATGTCCTACTCTTCCTCGTTGGAGACCAAAACCCGAACGGTGCCGGTGGACGTCAGATCGATGACGGATCCATCCGGGGACGAGCCACCAATGTCCACATGATGCGGTTGCGGCGCCCAGACTAATGTGCCATATGGGGTGCCGGAGAATGCGACTCTACCTCGCCGACATCCGCCGCTATGAGGGTTGCCGCCGCCTCCCGCGCCTGGTGCCTTGCATGGCGGGTACGCCGTACCATGGCCTCGTCGAACGAGGCCCATGGTGCGCCCCGATGCTCGGCATGCCATCGGACGGGTTGCGCATCCGCCGGCACATTCGGACGCCAAACGGCCCGCACGGCCTCCGGCGAGGCAGCTATGGCCGGCCTAGCGCTGGATCCATGCCCCATTTGGGCGGACGCAATGGATTCCCGACGGATGGAGTCCGAGCGCAGTCGTCCACGGGCCTCCTCCCGGGCGTGGAGGAGCGCAAGACGGACGGCCATCTCCTCCTCGGGGCCGCGTGTGATGAGTTTGGGGTTGATGGATCTGGATGTGAAGGACTCGGATCCGCTGCCCGCCATGCCGGAGAGGACCAGAAGGAGCCGGAGATGAGCTTGGGTGGCATTGGGGAGTGGAGGGAAGGGGAGTGAAGTGGCTAGGGTTTGGTCCGACGAGCGGATGGGGACGATTTTATGTGGGGTCGGGTGGGCCAGCGTGCGCCGGGTCCGACGTGGTGTGCGTGCCCCGGCGCCCCCATATTTGGGCTGGATATGGGGGTGCAGGTCAGCTCGGGCGTTTGAGGGCCATTTGAGGGGCCCGTCTGGGTCAAAAAATCATGACCACACAGTCCCTACATGTGTCCATCATCACACATCCGTCGCCGAGGCACTGCCGCTCCACTCCGCCGAGACTCCATGTCGTCGATGCGTCATATGATGCCGCTCGAGCATAGATGTCGTCCACTGGTCCCTCAAGCCTATGCATACCTCCAAGAATGACGCCTCCAAGAGGGATTCGACACAAGAGCGCCGCCGTAATCCAGCCGACCGATCTAGGGTTTCCCCTAGAGGTGGCTGGTAGGGGTCTAGAGCTTCTCCATCAAGATGCCTTCAAGAAGGGAACAACAAACAAAACGTTGTCATCACCGGCCTTGGCACCGAGCCAAGAGTAGGGTTTTCACCCAAATCTTCTCGAGGAACCTCCATCCGGCCTCGTGTGCACAGGATTGCCACCGATCACCACCGCCGCGCATGGAGCACGCCGCACCGGCCAGATCAGACCTGACAGGAGACCAGCCCATGCGTACAGCCGCTCCATCCACCCGGCCCTCCATGCCACCATCGTCGATCCGAGATCCGACCGGCCATATAGTGCCCGCCACCGTCGTGCCACAGGACCCGACCAGCCGCTCCTCCACACACCAGGGCCCCCTCCCTACCCCAAGCCATGGAAGAGAAGGAGAGACCCCCGCACTGCCGTCAGCCCTCGGGCTTAGCCTTGCAGCGTCACGCGGCGGCGATGGGAGGAGAGGAGGGAGTAGATCAGGGTCTGGCGGCGGTTATACTAACTTTCGTACAAAGTTGTAGTAAGATTGAGACACTTATTTTAAGACTTATCAAAAAAGATTAGGTATGGCATCAGCCAAACATAGCCAGATTGCTGGCTTCACCAACATGTGTAAGAAACGTAATGGTGGAAACAAAAATATTCCTTGTGCATCTCCAATCCTTCGCTGCTGGCACGTACCATACCCGATGGGAAATAAGGACTAGATAACTACAAGTTGCTTAGGAACTTAAACTCGTTAGTCGATTTGCCAGGATCGATTTGAAAACGAACAGTTCATCTCACATTTTGGTCCTTCAACTGTTCTTTTGAAAAACAAATCATGATCTCCTTCCTCCCACGGCTTGCTACCACTGACGGGCCGCTTGCTGCCGCCGCCCATGACCAGCGGCGCTTCCACACCAGCCTCGCCACTTCTCCCTTCCCCCAACCACAGGGCACCGTTGTGCCGCCGCCCCGGCCTTCCCTCTAACCCCGACGATGATCGGTTTTTTTCCGACGTACTTGCACCACCCCACATCCCTAAGATATATAATACGGTAGCCTGCCACCATATGATAGATACCGTTTTTTTCTGGTGAGGTCTGTTATTTCCTCCAGCGAGATCCTTCCTTCCCTCGGGCTATTCCTTTCATGGTATGAAAATTGACTAACCCAAATCCCAGATACAGACGACTTTGTTGTCGTACTGTGGGAAATAAATGGTACGACAGAGATCGAGAAGACATCCACACGAAGTTGGCACGTGCTTGATCAATGAGAGCAACTCCAACGCGGCGACCTATTTCGTCTGCCGTCGTCCGTTCGGGTCATCGCGGATAAAAGTGCTGGCCAACAAGACGACCCATTCCCAAAACGAGTTCGCGCATACCCATTTCCGGCCCAAATTTGGGCCTGAAATGCGTCGGCGCAGACGCGAAGCGGACACGCCGTGCATCCTCTCGATGTTCGCCGCATCCCCACATGGCAGCCGGTCAACTACCTCCCACGTCTTTATTAATGACGACGGTAGATCGCGGGCCCACACGTCAGCGACGACGGGCGGCCTTTTTTAATCTGATCGTGCGGGAGGAGGGCGACCTCATCCTCTTCCAAGCTCCTGTCCCCATCTAGCCACCCTTCTGCTCCCCCCACCTCCGTCGGCTTCTGCCCGCCCGACGAGGCAGCGGATAAGCGTCCCAGTGCACTAGGCGAGGTGGCACTGGAAGCACCGCATCACCTTCCCGTACCTCGACGTCACCCTGCCACAAGACTGGCATTTGGATTGGGAGCGGATCCCAGTGCCGACGGTACCGTGGGCGGCGCATGCGCATGCGGAGGAGGTGCGGCGCCGGCAGCAGCAACAGCTGACGCCGGAGCAGCCCCTCAACCCTACCTACGCAGCAGACTCTCCCGATTAGGAGGTCTGGTTCGCCCTCGAGCACGAGGAGCAACGTCGGGTCGACGTCCAGCACGTGCGGGATGGCACCCCACCGCCCCTCGTCGTGCACGACAAGGACCGGGAGGAGGAGGCCGCCTACCAGGTGGCGGTGGAGACTGCCCTCCATGAAAGCGAGGAGTAAGAGCGGCGCAAGGTGGGAGAGGAGGAGGCGGCGTACCCGGTGCGCCAGTCAGACGCCATCCCGCTCTCCGCTTCCGGCGATTGCGTCGTGCCCCTGTCCCCCATCCATCCCAAGCCGGAGCTGACCCTCGTCAAGACCGAGCGATACACATGGGACGGGGTGGTGCGCGAGTGGGTTGATGCGCCACCCGTCTGGTACGGGGCGACGCCGACGCGGGAGAAGGCCTAGCCGGCAGTGGTCGCGCCGGTGTTGGAGGATGTTGCCACAGCCTAGGAGACGGCGTTCCGCTGGGCTTGCCCGACGCCGACGCTCATTGACCTCACCGGTCCCGACGAGGACGACGAGGACACCTAGGACATCACGCCTCCTCCTTGTTTTTAGTTTTATTAAATGTTTTTATTTAATGTAATTTGGATTCATGGACTCTTGCCGGCCTTTGTCGCCGGTGTTTATGTTTAAACAACATTTTCTAATTTTAATATATTTGCATTATTTTTTCTTCGTGTAACCTCAAAAATGGGTCGGGCCAACATTGGACGCAAGCGTGAACCCAAACGCGAAAGCGGACATAGATGTCTGTTGGGCGATCCGGACAAACAAAAAGCGGATAAAATCGCCGTCGTTTGGGTCGGCTGGTTGGAGTTGTCCTGAATAAGCTGGTTAATGGCGAGTGAGGCCGACGGGATCGGGGTCTCAGGTCATCTGTACGGACGAAGGACCCATTTCAGCCGCGTATGCATGGACGTGATTAATACAACAGTCTGATTCGCAGAATCTTAACTTATTCGTTGAGCGGGACTAGGCCGCCCAACCCAATTCCGTGCTTCCTCGGTGGGCTTCTTTGAGGTAATAGCACCCCAGGTACCCTAACTTGCACCCAATGTGATGATCTAGTCCCAAAGTTGCAAAACTAGACCAAACCATACCTCAACTTGCATCCAATGTGATGTTTTAGTCCCAGACCAATGAGAACTCACCAATTGGCTGCCAAGTGGCTTGGCCAGTCAGCGCACGCATATTTGCACAAAACCCCCTACCGTTTCTTTGAATGAACCGGCACTCACCCCCCCCCACCTGAATTAAATCTGTCGGATACGAGTTCACGTCCGACCCCAGCAGCGCGACTCGTTCCCCATCTGCCCCCTGCCCCCTCAACTCTAGCAGCTTCTCCGTGCCACCAGCAAGCTCGCCGCCACCGTCCAGCTCACCGCCGCCCTTTAGCTCGCCCCGATGGTATCTTGGAGTGAAGGATCGAGCTCGTCGCCCGACGGCTACTCTGTGACTAGTGAGGTTAGTTGTTGACGGTGGCTCTGCCAGTTAGGGATTGAGCAAAAAATGGAAGAAGGTAGAAGTTAGGGATGCAGTAGTTAGGTATTCGATGCCTTCCTCTTTGCTGAACATTTTGTGCATGTTGTAGGCTCCTGCTCCTGCCACCATTTTCTGCTCTGAGTGGAGAGGCCTTGCTACAGATCTTGCAGCTAGATGTGAACATGAAGATGTCTGTGAGAAGTTTGTGTCTTTTGGATCAGTTGACAGTGAGAGAAGGTATCTTGCTTGTGCACAAAAGGTTAGTAGATCTCTAGTTAATTTTTCAAACTTGGAATGTGTCATCTTACCGTGATCTGTATAAGAGTGTGGAGGAGTGCATCTTCAGTTAACAGCTTGTTGTTTTCTGAACTTAACTGAATTTAAATAAACTTAACTAAATTGAAATGAAATGAAGTTAAGTGAACCTAAATAAATTTAAATGAGTTAAGTGAACCTAACTTCATTTAAATGAATTTAACTGAATCAATAGTGCTCCAAGATTGTCATTTATCTAAAGTTGTTTTCTTTGTTATTTGGTAGGGATCACCTAAATGCAACTTTGTGGAGTGGATTGACCCTGAATGGCCTACCACTCTGAAGATGAGTTTAGCCAGGGTTTGAGGCATGTATGATGATGAGAACAAGTTAAGGATCAGTGAGAATTTACATCTTGCTGAAGAAAATCTTAGGGTTGTGAGAGAGAAAGAAAAGATGGAAAAAGATCTGAGGTTTTTTAAACTAGATTTTGCTAAGATGGTGGCTGACAAGGAGCAGGCAATTACTGAGTTGGGCAATGCAAGACTTGTTGTTTCTGACCTAAAGCAAGAGCTTGAGAAGAAGAAGTTGTCTGATAAATGTAGCACTAGCATTCATCAGGTTGTGAGGGCTAAGGCAGAGAAAGATAGGGATGAGATGAAGCAACAGATGGACAACATGAAGGAACAGATGGACAACATGAAGGAAGAGTTGGACAAAGTTGTGTCACAGAGGGATGACCTGAAGAAGGAGAAGAAGAAACTGGAGTACATGATTGGTGATTTATTCAGGCACAAGGAGGAAACCAAGAGCAAGATAAGGAGGGTGAAGGAGATCTTAGATGAATTTGAGTAATTCCTTGTTGGTGTAATGCTGCCTTAAGTTGGAGCTATTAATTAGTTGTACTTCTTTAGTGAACTTTGTTGATTTGTATGCCAGTATCATCTAAGGCACTGAATTTGTATGACTAATTTTAGTTAACTGAATTTGTATGACTGCCCAAGTTATGTTGTTGCAAGGTGTTATTAGATAACTGAAATTTTGACAGTGTTACTGAAGATTCAGTTTCACTGAATTACCAGTTCACTGAATTGAGTTAACTGAATTTGTCTCTCTTTGTTTGCATGTCCAGTTAACTGAATTTGTAGTTAAATGGATTATGAGTTTAACTGAAGACTACTTAACTGTATCAGTTAACTATACAGTTAACTAACTGTATTTGTTTCAGTTAACATGAAGACTAGTTAGCTGAGTTAAAATGTTCAGAACTGGAACTAAACAGAGAATAAGTAGTATAGATTTAGTAAAATGCAGTAAGAGTTAACTGAAGAAAAAACACTGACTCATACATAGATAAAGCACTGACATGCAGTGCACTCATACATAGGTAAATAAAACACTCACTCATACATAGATAAATAAAAGAGTCACTCATACATAGATAGACTTGCATTGACATGCATTCATACATAGATAGAAGATCTGGGGTATTTCATAGCTTAATCTTCTGGGTAAAGAATCCTAGCCCACCTCATCCTAGTGACCTGAAAGGGATGGAGATTAGCCCTCCTCCTTGCCCAGTAGATGATCTCATCATCAGTAGGGTTTGATCCAGGTGGGAATGCCTCTAGGAACTACTGAACGTCCTTGCGGTTGCGTGTTGCAAGGATTCTCTCAGCCAGTTGCCTTCTCTGCATCCTTCTTGCCTCTCTACGCCTAGCTACACTGGGTACCTCTTCTGCATCTACTACCTCTCCAGGATCCATGTCCTCCTAGGGTTCTCTCTGGCGTCTGGGGGGGAGGAGAAGAGAGGAATTGGCCTTTGACTGCTGGTTGTGCCATTTGGGTTTGGGTGTGCTTTATATAGCAGTAAGAGGGGTGGGTCGTAGGTAAATCTTGGTGGTGGGTGGCTGGAAGGTCATTACTGTGGGCTAATATTAGGCTGTAAATTAAAAACAAGCCAATTTTTATAGGCTAATATTAGGCACAAAAGTCAAAATCCCATACCATTGTCCTAGGCTAATATTAGTCAAAAACCCAACCCGACCCATTATTGTAGGCCAGCTAATTTGTATTTTGTAAGTTTAACTGAATTTGTATTTGTATTCACTAAGTTTAACTGTAGTTGCTTAACTGAATTTGTATTTGTATTCAGTAAGTTTAACTGAATTTGTATTCAAGTTAATGGCCAGCTAATTTGTATTCATTAAGTTTAACTGAATTTGTATTTGTATTCAGTAAGTATCACTGAATTTGTATTTGTTTCGGTAAACTCACTTTAACTAAACAGCAGCATTTTGTAGCAGCATATACAACTAACAACAGCAGCAACAACATATAAAAGCAACATATACCAAAAGCAGCATATTCAACTGACAACAGGAACAACAACATATGAAAGCAACATACATATAACTTAGGTACTTGCAGCATAAGTTCAACCCACATGCAGTTGCGGCAGTAGTTCAACACAGAACAAAAGTAGCTCAAACTAAGATCTCCTTCACCCTCCACATGCAGCAAAAGTTGCCCATTCGAAACTACAGATAACTTATGTGCTCAGAACTAAGTGATGCACACCTAAATACTAACTGATATGCTAACTTATATGCTACTGAGCATACCTAACTACATTCAGCAGTCTTCAGTTCTTCAGCTGCTTCAGACGCTGGGAGCGGCGCACCTCCCCTGAAACTGGAATCTTCGTCGGCTTCTTCCTCTTCTTCGATCCTTCCCGTGCTTGCCCGTCCACCACCTCCGCTAGCACCTCCTCCACCATCTCTTGCTTCACAATGTCAGGGACCTCTGGCAGCAGGTCCACGTCAATGGGGAGCTCCCTGTCGCCCTCGTTGCCGGCGACGACGGGAGACAGCATCACGACGTTGTCCGGCTCGTCGTCAGATAGCACGACCACCTCTATGTCCTCCTCACCTAAAGACTCGCCATCCGGCATGTAGCCAGAGTCAGAGTCGAAGTCGTCGGAGTAGGATTCGTCGTCGGAGGAGGATTGGATGTCGGAGACGTCGTCGTGGACGAGCAGGTCGGGGTTGAAGCGGTTCCAGTAGGCTGTGTTGACCGGCGCGGGGAGGGCGAGGACGACGTCTTCGACGCACTGCATCCTAGAGGCAACGCGGAATGGATCCGGGTGCGACGACGGGGTGGTGGCGAAGCGGTACATCCACCACCGCGCACGCTGCCTCGGATCGTCCGACCGCGTCTCGGTCATTGCGAAGCGCAAGACCAGGACCGGAGCGACGCCAGGTGCGGGCATGGCGCGACGCTTCTCGTCGTCAGTCATGACCTTTACGAGGCCGCGCGCGTGGTGGAGGAGCATCTCGCCGGACGGGAACCATCTTGCTATCTCCTTCAGGTCCGCGCGGAGCGCATCGTCGTCGCTGGCCAGATCCTCGATGGCCCTCTGCCATGCGGGGGTGTTGTCCATGGCGGCGGCGGTGGCGTGGAGCTCGGCGGCGGGGGTTTTCTTGGTGGAGCGGGGTAGCGGGGAGTCCGAGGAGCGAGGTGCGACGTGGGTGGACTGGGAACGAGGTGGAGTTGAGTGGAGTTGAGCTAGTGGAGTGAGGTGGTTGGCTTTAAAGGCCTAGGAAACCGAATCGGCGGAGCGACCGAGCTAGTGGAACGGTGGGTCTGCTTAACTATAGTGCGTTGCATTACCTAAACAAATCACTACTACTATCACACTGGCAATGCAGTTAGGTTTGCTATCCACAGGCCCTAGGTTCGATGCCCAGGATAAACATTTTTTTATAAAAATTCTTTTTAATTAACAACAACAGTATTCACTCCAAAATAGATAAGTATTAAGTTAACATAAGCAGTATTCACTCCAAAACATTTTATAAAGTTTATTTTCAGTAAAAAGCAGCAAAATTCACTTCTGTTAACACAACAAAATTCAGCTAAATTCAGAACTCGTGGGTCTGCTTATCTACAGTGTGTGGCACCATCTAAACAAATCACTATTACTATCACACTAGCAATGCAGTTAGGTTAGCTATCCACAGGTCCTGGGTTTGATGCCCAGGGCAAACAATTTTTTTCAAAAATTCTTTTTAATTAACAGCAGCAATATTCACTCCAAAACAAATAAGTATTCACTCCAAAACAATTTTTCAAGTTTTTTTTCAGTGAACAAGCTCTACTCCAAAACAATTTTTCAAGTTTTTTTTCAGTGAACAAGCAAAATTCAATGAACAGCAACATTCAGATATGTTGCAACATTCACATATCTTCCAACATTCAGTTAACTCCTAATTATAATATTTAATTACAAAAAGGGCAATGTATGCCATGGTTTGCCATCCAAATAAGTAGGCAATATATGCCACATTTTGCCACCAAAAATGAGGCAACTTATGCCACAGTTTGACATAACAAAAAAAGGCCAGTTTATGAGTTACATAAGTATAGGCCTTGTCAAAAAAATGGTGGCTGACAAATGCCACTAGATCAGGCAGCAGGAAAATCATCAGGAGGAGCATTTAGGTCAGGAATATGACTGGTAATGTCATCTCCAAACATCAGCCATTATGCCCTCTCACCTGCTTGGCCTCCTCTTCCTCTCCCAGCTTCTGGATTTGCTCCTCTCCCTCTCCCAGCACCTGCATTTGCTCCTCTCCCTCTCCCAGCACCTGCATTTGCTCCTCTCCCTCTCCCAGCACCTGCATTTGCTCCTCTCCCTCTCCCAGCACCTGCACTTGCTCCCTCTCCTGACTCTGGATCTGCCCTTGCACCTCTTCCTGGAGCTGAGACTGCACTTGCTCCCCTTCCTCTTCTTGCATTTGGATGTACCTCTCCTCTGCCTCTCCTTTTCTTTCCTCTTGCAATGTCAGCTACAGTTCTTGCCCTTGTCTGCCTAGCAATATTCATTTCTGTAGTCACCCTGGGTTGTGGTATTTCAGCCCTAGCAGCAGCAACAAATGAAGAGAGCTCAGGCAGTGGGCCATGGACCCTTTGAGGAGGTCTTCTTGCTCTTTCCCTGCTAGCCATGTTAAAAACCATACTAGTTGGTGACTCAGTAGGATCCAACCTAGGATCTGGCCTGTTTGGAAAGATGTTCTGCAAAGAAAGATGTTCAGATAAGCTCATTTTAGGGAGTTCATGCATTAGAGCCAACTGTGCAAAATGAGATGCAACAGAAGCATACCTGAAGAAATGTTGGATCATCATAGTTATCATCAACAAGCTCTGCTCCTTCTGCAATTAGTTCTTCCTGACACCTATAGTGCCCTTTCCTGTTGTGGTCAGCTCTGCCACAAATTGAGCAGTGCATTGTCACACCTTTTTTGTTCAGATATCTAACACCATTCCTGCTTCTCTTCTCTTCTGGTGTTTTCTTCCTGTTTTTCTTTGGCCTTCCCAACTGTTTAGTGAAAACTGGTGGATATACTTTGTCTCCATTCTGTTTCTCCAAATGTTTTGGATCTCTAAGTGGAACCAGAGTGTATCCATATGCTTTCAGATAATTCTCCACACTGTAGCAGTCATGAACCATTGTCTCTGGGTCAATTATCTCCTCCCTGCAGCATGCTATACTATGGTCACATGGTACTCCAGAGAGCTGCCATCTCCTGCAATCACAAGTGTGCAAGCACAAGTCAACTGTATAACTAGAGTTACCAGACTGAACTCTGAACAATTGTTGGCCAGCTTCAGAGACATGGCAATTAGCAACAAACTCAGTGTTCTTGTCTAGTTTCTTCTTGATCTTTGGGCATATTCTCTGCCCTGCCCACTTCTCTATGGCCTCTCTCTGTTTACTCACTAGCCTTTGCATGATCTTGTAAAAGATGTATTCTAAAATGGACAACACTGGCATCTCTCTACCCTCCAGAATGTAGCTGTTAAATACTTCAGAGTTATTGTTCAGCATCACACTTGGGAAAGACACTAAAAATGATTTACACCATGTCTTTGGATCAAGTCTTTCAGTCCAGTGGAAAGCAGCTGCACTGTGTCCATCCATTTTCTCACAGTTTTGGCTCCACTTAACCCTATTTGATGCTCTTGCAATGGCCCACAGATCTTGCTTCAGTTGCTCTCCTTTGTGCTTCTTATTGAAATTTTGATAAATATGCCTAACACAAAACTTATGCTCAGCATCTGGCCAGATTTTTTGCACAGCATTGATCAAACCTTTCTGCTTGTCACTCATAATAGTGAAAGGAGCAGTATTTGTGATGTTAAGGTCATCTCTCAATGTAGTGAGAAACCACTCCCAAGAACTAGTGCACTCTACTTCTACCCAACCCATTGCAATGGGGAAAATGCAGTCATTAGGATCAATACCCACTGCACTAAGCAACACTCCTTTAAACCTATTTTTCATGTGACAGCCATCAATGAAAATAATAGGCCTGCATCCCTTGAGCCAACCCCTTTTGCATGCATCATAAGACCAATATAGAGTTTTCAGACATTTCCTGCCCTGTGGGAAGTCTTTGTCTCTAACAACCTCAGTTGACAGAAGAAATGTAGATCCAGGGTTGGTATTCCTCAATTCATGACCATAGTCCCTAAGCCTACTGAACTGCTCTACTTCATCACCATGGATCTCCTTAAGTGTTGTAGTTCTTGCCCTAGCTAGCTTCCATCTGTTAGGGGTGACATGAAATACATTGGTGATTTTTCTTGAAAATGTACCTAGTGACATCTTCTGGTCATCTCTGAACTCATTTATGAAATACTTGCACAGGAATTTTGCTGTCAGTGACCTTATTTTCCATTTCTTCTGACACACATGTTCTCCATCGTAAGTCTTGATGACAAAAACCCCTGTCCTGTTGTCATTGCCAACATACAGATACCATGGGCAACCATCTTCACAAACTGCTTCAAGTCTCCTCTTATCATTCTTTATCTTCTTGATCTGCACTCTGTTTCTAACTGAATATGCAGTCAGTGCATGTCTTAGCTCAACCACATCGGCAAATACCATCCCTACTTTAAACACAGGGGAAATCATGTCCACCTTTGCATTGAAAGCTTTAAACTTGCACCTAAGTTCATCTGCTTGCTCAGTTGATAGGTTGAGATCTTCATCCTCAAGCAAGTATTCAGGCTCCACATCATCCTCATCCTGATTAGCTTCTTCATCAACATCAAAGTCAATGTTGTCATCATAAAGATCATCATCACCATCATCTATGTCATAGTCACTGTCACTGAAATCAGAATCTGAAACAACTACATCTTCAATAACTGTTTCTCCATCTTCAGTTAGCATGTTGTGCTCAGCACCCTCAATAAGCAAACTCTGTGGGTCTGTTCCAATTGGTGCAATCTCTAACAAGGGATCTTCAGTTAGCAAGTTCTGCTCAGCACCATCAATAAGCAAAATCTCTGGGCATGTTCCATTTGCTGCAATCTCTGACAAAGGATCTTCTACAAAGACTGAAACTAGGCTATGGGAAGGGGATGCATTTGCTGTTGTAGAACTTGTTGTTGATGTTATGAAATATAGGGGCAATGTGCACACCAAGTCAGACCTGAAGTTGCTGATGAAATCTGTATGGTCAACCATGACTACAAGCATCTTATGCTCAGCACTAGCTTTTATCATATGCTGCACATCCTCATCACTGCTAATTCTGATCAAACCATCTGAGATTGGTTTATTTGGTTTGCTCAAGTAAATGATGTGCTCACTCAAAGGATATCCCAACCAAACCAAGTGTTGTTTAAGGAATGAATAAGAGAAAGTGCCAGAGTCAACAAAGTCTAGCACCTCAACAGAAGGATTCCAGTACTCTAGGTTTCTGATTGGGCCACAGAAAATTCCACCATGCTCAAGTTCCAGTGTAAAAAATGGACTGTCCACATTTTCTCCATTTGCTGCATCACACACTGTATTCAAAACAAAGATGCATCAGTTCAAAAACAAATATTCAGTTAACTGAATAAACAAAGATTTAGCATACTTGAACAATAGCTTAAGGTTCAGTTAACTGAACCTTTCAGTTACCTACAGTAAGCTGAAAAAAATTCTAATAAGTACAGTACTTGACAAAATTCTGATAACTACAGTAACTGCAAATATTCAGTTAACTACAGTAACTGAACATATTCAGTTAAATACATTAACTGAACATATTCACTGAACTACAGATAACTGAACATGTTCAACAGCAAAAACTAGTTAAATTTCACAACACGAACAGATGCTTGAGTAGAGTACAGGCTAAAGCAGAACAAAAAGGCAACTACAAAGGCATTAACATCTAATTTGTCCCCCATAAACCCTAGCTATTGTGTCGAACCCAAACCTAATTTCATCGGTCGAAAACCTAGCGCCACTTCGCCATAGATGACCCTACTCAAAAAACACAACTAGACGACCCCGATTCGAGCACAAATGGACGCGATTCGAGCTGCAAACGGCGGGGCGACGAGCTCAGAGGAGCAAAGCAGAGGAGAGGAGAGGGAGGAAAAGAAAGCTGAGGCGGGGCGCCAAGCTCACAGTAATCAGGAGGGAATGCACCCAACGGCCGGACGAGATGAGCAGATGCCGGCATCTCCACGCCGCCGGCGAACGGTGGCAACGACGCCTCGGTCGCTGACGTCACCATCGCCTCGCCAGCCCGTGAGCTCTGTCGCCCCGACAGCGACCAACCTCTCCCTCTCGAACGGACGTGAACTCGTATCCGACAGATTTAATTCAGGTGGGGGGGTGAGTGCGGGTTCATTCAGAGAAACGGCAAGGGGTTTTGTGCAAATATGCGCGCGCTGACCGGCCAAGCCACTTGGCAGCCAATTGGCGAGTTCTCATTGGCCTGGGACTAAAACATCACATTGGATGCAAGTTAGGGTATGGCTTGGTCTAGTTTTACAACTTTAGGACTAAATCATCACATTGGGTGCAAGTTAGAGTACCTGGGGTGCTATTACCTCGGTTTCTTTCTACCCCTGCTCCAACTGCCCGCCCTCGTATCTCCCTTTCCACGCCGTGCAATGCATGTCATGTGTAGCCTAGTGCAGACATTTCGCTTTCTTCAACTCTGGTGTCGAGCGGGCAATGTACTACGAATGCCGGCAGTGAACAACTTGCTTTTGCATGACAGCGCAAATCAGGCCGTTAGCAGGCACGGGCAATGAGTCATACGCGGAACAAAACCCTTCTGTCCTTCGTCGATTAGCGCCCTTGTTCATAGCTGATGGAGCACCCACCCAACTGGAGCTGGAGCTGGAGGATCCACTTGTCCACCAGCGGAAAAGGGGCTACGAATCAGGGAGAGACGGAATGGGGTCACGCGACCCATTTGCATTTCAAGGCCTAGCTAAGCTTGTGGCGGTGCGATGCTCCCCTGTCCTAGTCGTAGGTGTGATGTGACCCGTTAATCAAGCTGTTGGTCGACATGCAGGAGGATTCTGCCTTTGAGAAGTAGCCTCCGATCCATGTGGATGCTCCCCTGTCAAGCTTGCATCGCTGATCGGCCTAACTAAGCTCTTGGAATCATCCAAGCAGTTGACATCACCTGCCAAATAAAATATCGTCGTTGATCGTTGATCCATCTTCGAACAAGTTAAAAATACCGAGGAGCCCCGAATTAAGTATACCATCGAACTTCCCAAATAAAAAGATGGGCTTAAAGGAGGGCGGATTATTCTTTTCTGATGGAGGAAAGCGGATTTTTGGACCATCAATTATTGGAACTCACCTTCTCAAGAATATTTGCTAAAAAGAAACCTTCTCAAAAATAAATAAATAGATATCAGAAATCACTTCCAAAAACTTGCAAAACATCCTTATTTCTAGGTTTTGTAAACGGGTTAAATGTATTGGTTAGAAACTTACACATGCTAATTTTGGCAACAAACATTAGTTACTTTTCTATATACTAGCAAATATGCCCGTGCGATGCAACGGGAGAGAAAAATATCTCACGTCCCTAACCCGATAATATGCAAAATCAGATGAAGTCTTCTAAACCCGAAGGATGTTAAAAAAAAGCAATATAGGAGAAGAAATCATAATTATTGTCACCATTTAATCATATAATATTTCATTTTTTCTGCACGTCTTCTTCATGTTGTTACTCATCCGCAACTGCTATAATCAAACGGATTCAAAGGTTCTAGATAGTAGAGAACAATGGCAATGCCTAAATTAGTATTCCCGCCGTTCCTTAATATAAGTCCTTTTAGAAATTTCAATAGGGACTGCATACGGAGCAAATGAGTGAATCTACACTCTAAAATATATCTACATACATTAGTATAAAGTCTATATTGAAATCTCCCAAAAACTTATATAGGTTACAACTAGAGTATGGTTTTTTGGGACTCGAGCGAAGCTCGTTATCTGCCTTGTCCGTCTCCCGTCGTGATTTGCAAAACAAGGGGTGGGCCGCTTCGTTATAGAACTGTTCATACGTGTATTGGCTGGACCTCCTATTACGCGCTTTAAGCACCGCAAAAGCAAACCGGCGCTCACACGCAACACCTAGTGGGCTGGCCCATGAACGCTCAGTGCACCGAAGTATTCTACCACTTCACGAAAACCACCCAAAAAAAGAAGCTATCACAAGGAATCAAACTTGTGCCACAACATTTGTGAAAGAAGTTGGCCAACCACTATACCACCTCGGTGCTAGTGACTGCTTGCAGTGCGCATGCTATAAGAACATTTGTAGTGGCGCCATTGCAATCGAACTCGCATATTAAAAAAGTTATTGATGAAAAAGGTGCACTAATTTGAGAAAAAAGTAGACGAATTTGAAAAATTGTAGTCAGCTTGACACAAGTTCATCAATTTTAAAAAAACATAGTGGGTGAGAAAAAATGTCATCAATTTTAAAAAAGGATCACAACTTTGAAAAAAAGTTCAGCGATTTTGAAAAAAGTTCATCTAATTCAAAAAGAGTTCATCAATTTAGAAAAAAAAAGTTCATCGTGTTGAAAAACATTCATCCAATTAGAAAATAAGTTCATCAATGTTGAAAAAATTATTCGATTTTGAAAAAATCTTTGTTTTTTTAAAGTTCATGATTTTGAAAAATGTTCATCGATTCTGAAAAAAGGTTCATGTACTTGAAAAACATTCATCAATTTTGAAGAAAATTTCACAAAAAAACTGAAAAAAGGTATATCAATTTTTAAAAAGAGTTCATCAATTTAGAAAAAAGTTTCATCAATTTTGAAAAAAAATTCATAAAATTAAAAAAAATCATCCAATTAGAAAATAAGTTCATCAGTTTTGAAAAAAATCATTGATTTTTAAAAATAGTTCATCGGTTTGAAAAAATTTCATCGATTCTGAAAAAAGGTTCATGTACTGGAAAGACATTCATCGATTTTGAAAAGAAATTCACAAAAAACTGAAAAAGGTTTATCAATTTAAAAAAATGTTCAACCAATTTGTAAAAAATCGTGTAATCTGGAAACAAGGTTCATGAATTTGAATAAAAATTTATTGATTTTGAAAAAATATTACAAATTAAAAAGACTGCTTATTGCAAAACAAAAAATGTAATAAAATAAAATACGTCCAGACAATGCCCCATGAACTAAAGAAAGAAATCAAAGTAAAGTAAAAAAGATAGTGAGTTGTATTATAATGTAGCCGAGTGGTTGTTGTATTACCGTAAGAACGCAGAGGTTGTGAGTACGACTGGTGTGCCCAGAGCAGTTATATGGTCGGCCCAGAGCAGTGAGACTGGTGTGCGCCGGTTTACAGTTTGTACTGTAACTGGGGCCTGAAGCGAGGAATAGGAAGTGCCTGTATTGGCGCCTGTGTGAGAATTTTCGGCCGCGAACTGGCGAAATCACTAGTTGAGGTGTATTAGTTGCAAAGATCACTCCAACCTTATCAGGTTGTGACAAGTGGCGCTGCATGTGTGTCACTTGTCTCAATCTGAGAGTTTTTCTTTTTTTCGTAGATCCGTTTATTCAAAATGTTTTATCTCTTAAACTGCACGTCCAAATCTCAAACCGCTTTTACCGATGGATTGCTCGCGTCGAGATCTTAAAAACTAGATCCCATGTTGATAGATTTTGACGAATTTTTTTTCACAAAAAAACCGGATGAAAAAAATTGAACCAGGAGCACGGGTTTTTTCCTTTTCGAAAGAGGCACGCTCGCGCCTCTCACGAAATCACAACCGTACCTCTTGCGGAAGCAAAATCGTGACTCTCACGGAAGGAAAAAACAAGAGAAAGCGCGTTATTTTTGTTTCCAAAGAGGTACGGCCGTGTTTCTCGCGAAAGCACAACCGCGTCTCTTGCAGAAGCAAAACCGTAAATCTCGCGAAAGGAAAAAACAAAAATACATTTTTTACATTTTATAAGAGGCATGACCGTGACTCTCGCGAAAGTACAACCATGCCTCTCACGAAAGCAAAACCGTGACTCTCGCAAAAAAAAACAAAAAACACGTTTTATCCTGTTTCCAAGGGGCATGGCCGTGGCTCTCGCTAAAGCACAACTCTGCCTCTCGCGGAAGCAAAACCGTGACTCTCGCGAAATAAAAAAAAAACAGAAAACTCGTTTTTTTTCGTTTTCGAGAGGCACGACCATGACTCTCGCGAAAGGGAAAAACGCATTCTTTCGCGCAAAAAATATCAAAGTTTTTTTGATCGAAAATCTGAGGAAGACTAGTGGAAAATCAAAACGTCGAAAAAAATCAGGAAAAAACCTTTTAAAAGCCGAAAACACGTGAAAAAAATAAAAAATAAAATACGAAAAAAACGTCCAGAGCACGACACGTGACGAATGACTGAGGGCATGCCAAATGACGCTGATTGTTGCGAGGCTTCCGAAGAAGCGCTCATTAACTAGTTGCTCTCGCGACCTGGCCAGCCCAAAACATCACCTCAATGGACCTGGCCGACCATTATATATGGGCCATGTTGCCCGTTGTACAGATTCTTCCTGTTCTCCAACGTTGGAGCTGTAACATTCTTCTTCCTTCTTTTTTTGGCGGGAGGAGCTCTAACATTCTCCAACGTTCTCTCTCTCTCTCTCTCTCTCTCTCTCTCTCTCTCTTGCGTGCGCGTGCACGCTCACTCGCTCGGAATAAGATGAGAAATATGTTGTTTTTTCTAGAAAGGTTTTTCAGAGGTGTGCATGCATGGTTATCGATGTTTTCTTTACTCTTAATCTGGTTTTAATGGGTATTTATTTGCAATTCGGATCGCCACCAGTACGGAGGAAAAGAACGAACCGTGCACTATAGATTAAGTTTACAAGAAAAAAATATTTTGAACATATTTAACAGCTAAAATAACATCATATTCCGATTCTACACATTTTTTCCAATCAAATTTCATATATAATATATTAAAATTGAAGTTACGGTTTAAAAGATATGGATAATTTTGTTTTAGATAAACTGCTGATTGATTAACCAAAAAGTCAGGGATTTTCTGTTAAAATGAAAAAAACGATTCGGCTTACTTAAGGATGGACAGTGATTTAATTACGTGAAACGTCAAGAGGTTTATGAGAAAATGCAAAAAAACTTAGGGCATTAGAGTTTTTTTGTAAAATGGTGTGATGGTGAGTGGGCAGAAGTACTCTGCGCTTTATTATTAGGTACTAGTACATATGCCCGTGTGTTGTAGCGGGCGAAAAAATTGACAAAACCTACTTCACGTGCTACTAGGCTCCACTTATATTCAAGTATGACAAATGTTGAAATTAGGTTACCCTCATCTGTATAAGGTGTATATGCGGGTGTGTTGCCACGTGTTGAATTATCCTTATTTGGATCATATGAAGTGTTCATGTGACAAGCCATCCTAACATCCTTCATTGGCGCATACTTAAGCTCCACACTTCTATCGAATGAACGAGTAATGATGCATGGAAAAGTCTTTTAGCGGCAGAAACATACAATGTGATCCTTAGGGCATCTCCAACATCGACCTACAAAACGGACACTACATCCGTCCGCATACCGGGGGGCAATCCACGAGCACTAGTGCAGGAGTCGAATGGGTGCTTTAAGAATATTTGTAATGGCGCTATTTCCATCGAACTCGTATATTTAGAAAGTTTATTAGAATTAAAAAGGTTCACTAATTTGAGAAAAAAGGAGAAGAATTTGAAAAATTATAGTCAGTTTGACACAAGTTCACTGATTTTGAAACAATATAGTGAGTTTGAAAAAAATTCATCAATTTTGAAAAAGGTTAAAACTTTGAAAAAAAAGTTCATCTAATTGAAAAACAGTTCATAGATTTAGAAAAAAAATCATCAGTTTTCAAAAAAAATTCATCAAATTGAGAAAAGTTCATCCAATTTGAAAATAAATTCATCAATTTTGAAAAAAAATCATCAATTTTGAAAAAAGTTCATCGATTCTGAAGGTTCATGTACTTGAAAAACATTCACCGATTTTGAAGAAAAAATCACAAAAAACTGAAAAGGGTTTATCAATTTTAAATAAATCATCCAATTCAAAAAAAATATGAAATTTGGGAAAATCACGAATTTGAATAAAAGTTCATTACTTTTGAAAAAAAGTTTACGAATTAAAAAAGCCCTGCTTATTTAGGATAATATAAAAGGAAAAAAAGTAAAAGTAAATAAAAATGTCCAGAAATGACCCGCGAACTGAAGAAATGGATAACAGTAAAAAAATAGTGTGCCCGAGCTGGTTAGGTAGCCTATAGGTTGTTGCTGTAAGGCGAGCCTGTTGAAAGATGAAGTAGACATCACGTTTCAGCTTTTAGTAGGGTGGGCAGGCAGCGAGTAGTCGGGTTAGGTGCTGCGTAGGTGGACAGATGGCTGTGCTGTGTGTTGACGTTCGTGTAACGTTTAAACCTATGTAACATCAACGGTGGTTGGGATTCTTTCCCTCTTCTTCTATACAAGATGATATACATATTCATGCATATTCGAGAGAAATAAATGGGTTGCTGCTGTACCCTTGGTTCCAACTTTTTTTTGAGCATCAGTACAGACACAAGCGCTCATATACACGCGCATACACTCATCCCTATGAACGCACACACGCACACCCTACCCCTATGAGCATCTCCGAAAGACTGAGTCGGCATATCATCTTGAGATTTACGAAGTCACCGTAGGCGCCTCGTCGTCGACGAGAACGTCTCCTTCCACTGAAAGCGCATCACCGGAAATCCTGAAATAAATTCAGGAATAATGCGAGCACCAGGATTTAAACCCTGGTGGGTTGGGGATACACTGTCCACCTAACCATCTCAACCACAAGTTGATTCGCATCCTTAGTTTCAACTTGGACCACTGCACCTTTCTGGTTTTTTATAACAGAGAAAAGAGAGACAGTATATGGGTCGGCCCAGAGCGGTGCGACTGGTGTGCGCCGGTTCACAGTTTGTACTGTAACCGGTACCTAAAGCGCAGAATAGGAAGTACCTGTATTGGCGGGTGCGTCTATTCCTCGAGAGCAACTAGTTGGCAAGTGCTCCTTCGGAATCCTCGCGACGATCACTTGCGGGTGGGCTGAGAGCGTGGCATTTGGCGCGCTCTCAGCCATCGCCACATGTCGTGCTCTGGGCGTCCCTTCTAGATTTTTTTATTTTTCGCACATGTTTTCGGCTTTTTAAATAATTTTTCTCGGTTTTTTTACTTTTCGGTTTTTCGTCGGTCTTCCTTAACTTTTGGACCAAAAAAATTCTATTTTTTCGGCAAAAAACCCGTTTTTTTCGTTTTCCTTGTTTTGCTTCTGCGAAAGACACAGTTTTGTTTCCGCGAGAGACACGGTTTTGTTTCCATGAGAGGCATGGATGTGCCTCTCGGAAACGAAAAAACATGTTTTTTTTTGTTTTTTTCTTCTTCGGCGAGAGGCACGGTTTACTTTCTCGAGAGGCACAGGTGTGCCTTTCGGAAACCAAAAAAAGACGTGTTTTCTATTTTTTTTCCTTCCGCGATAGGCATGGGTTTGCTTCCGTGAGAGGCGTGGTTGTGCTTTCGCGAGCCGTGCCTCTTGAAAATAAAAAAACATACATTTTTTCCACGATAGGCACGGTTTTGCTTCCATGAGAGGCGCGATTGTGCTTTCGCGAGATGCATAGTCGTGCCTCTAAAAAAATGCTTTTTTATTTTTTTCTACAATGAGAGGCACGATTTTGCTTTCATAAGAGGCACGGTTGTGCTTTCATGAGGAGCACGGCCGTGTTTCTTTTCAGAAAGGAAAAAAATTGTGCTTCCGGTTCGTTTTTTTGTTCTTTTTTTGTGAAAAAAGTTCATGAAAATCTAACAACATGGAATATGGTTTTGAAGGTCTCGATTTGATGAAAATGGTTTGAGATTTGGATGCACGGTTTAAGAGATAAAATATTTTGAATAAACGGATCTACAAAAAAAATCCCCAGGTTGCGACATGTAGCAAACATGCAACACGTCACTTGTCACAATCTAAAAAGGTGAGAGTTATCTTTGCAAGGAGTATTTCTCAATTAGTGATTTCGTTATTCCTCATGTTCATCGAGACCCGAGGAAAGGCTCGCGTCGAAGCAGTTGCACATGGGCCATCGCAGGTTCGCTGGAGGATACATTCTCAGTTTTTTTACGTTTATTGTTTTATTTACTTATTTTTGTAATTTTGCTTATACTTTAAAATATTTTTAATATATATTACAACAAAACACTATGCAAAAAACATTTTCAAACTATTGAATGAGTATTTGAAAAATATTGAACACGTATTTGAAAAATATTGAACACGTATTTGAAAAAATGTTGTTCATGTATTTGAAATTTTTTGAACACGTATTTAAAAAATGTTGAATAACTATTTGAAAAATGTTGAACAAGTATTAAAAATGTTGATAATTATTTGAAACAATGTTGATAATGTATATTAAATGTTGAATAAATATTTGAAAAATGTTGAACACGTATTTGAAGGAAAATTGAAAACGAAACAAAAACCCGGAGAAGAAGAAAACAAAAGAAAGCAAAAAAAATGGAAAAGGAAAAATGAAAAAGAAAACTAAACAGAAAGTGGAGAAGAAGAAATAAAACGAAGCAAACAAAGAAAAACGTGAAAACAAATGGAAAATCGGCTTTACTCGCCTCAACTACAAAACGTGTCTCATATGATGAGCGATACTTGGGCGGAGCTTCAAGTAACACTAGCTCTCCATAAGGAGGCCACGGATTGAATCCCACTTCTCGCATATTATTTTCCTTTTTGTTCATGAACATGGGCCGGCCTGATTAGTTAACACCCTTCAGCGAGGGATCTGTTCGGTCTCGCTTAAAGCGATAAATAGCACTCGCGTGTATTGGCGCCTATGCGAGAATTTTCGGCTGCGACCTGGCCAACTCGAAACATCACCTCAATGGACCTGGCCGACCGTTGTAGATGGGCCATGTTGCCCATTTTACAGATTCTTCCTGTTCTCCAAGTTGGGGCTATAACATTCTTCTTCCTTCTTCTTTTTTTTGCCGGAGGAGAAGTTCTGCTCTAGTCCGTGATTTATTTTAGGGGGCTTTAAGTATGAATAATGGCTATAAAACTACAATAATACACACAAAGCGAAAGGGAATTACATTAATAAACAATCTATACGTGGATTTTTCCCGGACAAAGCAAAAGTGATGGTCCATCGTGGCATGTTTTTGTCAGGATAAAATTGGAGGAAACTTTAGAGATGTCGAGCCATCAATTCAGCCCATTTTCTTTATCATCAATGAATTTCTCATTTTTTAATCATCCCATGTTTCGAAATTGCATCTAAAAATTTGTGGTATAGCATGTTCTTGTTACTACCACAACATAATTTCTTTTCTGATTTTTTTGAGATTCTAAGTAGTGACTGTTAAAGTGGATGCACCTATAGCACCAAATGGTTCGGTGTGTGGCGTCGCTTTGTTGGGTGGCCGACCTAGCTGTCGCCAACGTGAGCCCTCCCTCCTCATAATCTCCTCTCGCCGTCGCCGGAGGACCACTATTAGGGAAAACCCTAGCAGTAGTACGGGGGTAAAGGCCTAGCAGTAGCGTGGGCTCGCGCTACTACTATAACACTACAGCTAACTTTTAGCAGTAGCGCAGGTCTCCCACCGCTACTGTTATCCATATGTAGCAGTATCACGTTTTAGAAAGCCCCACTACTGCTAAAAGCTGCAGCACGCCTATTTAGCACGCACTATTGCTAAGGTAGTGCTGCTGCTACACACATACCCCACACTATTGTTATTGTTATTATTATTATTTTCTGTATTTTTCTTCTGCAACATATTTACTCTGTATTTGTATAGGTTTTATACAATAGTCTTTATCATATCATACACACAATAGTCTCATCATATCATACACATACAAATAGTCTCATCGAATCATGTCATCATCATCCAATACAAGTGATGTCTCCCGTCATCATCTCGAAATAGCGATACAAGTTATGATATGTCTTGAATATATGCAACTACATCGTTATCCCATACACATGTTCCATCATCCATCTATACCATGATATAGAAGAGAAGAGATATCACTGTGAGCAAGAGCGGAATTATGCAGTACATGAGGCACCGGTTCTGATTTATCTCTCGTGCTAGCGTGAACCTCAAGTAACTAGGTTCTGCTTCTTGTTTGTGTTCCAAAAAGCCGCACTACTGATAAGCCTCCACCTATAAGGTTTTTCCTAGTAGTGGACGCCGGGGGATGAAGCATGCATGGCCGACAACAACAACACAACTATGTTTGGTGGAAGCAACGGGGCTAGTGCTGTAGGTGGCCGAACCTGACGCGGAGCAGGGCTGTCGGCTAGAGCGCAACAGCTGGGCACCAAAGGTGGTTGCGGTAGGCCAACGGGTTGATGGATGAGCTGCAATAATGACTTACTCCCTCCGTCCGCGAATAAGTGTACATCTAGCTTTTGTTTTAAGTCAAAGTTTTAATATTTTGACCAACTTTATAAAAAAATAGTAGTAACATATATGACATTATATTAATATATTATCAAAGTAAATTTCAAAACAAATCTAGTGATACTAATTTGGTGCCATAAATGCTTTTACTCTTTCCTAGAAAGGTGGTCAAAGTAATAAAACTTTGACTTAAGACAAAAGCTAGATGTACATTTATTCATGGACGGAGGAAGTATGGTGGAAGACGATCGGATCTGGCTGGACTCAATGGGTTATGGCATCTCGTGCTCCGTAGCTACGGCAACGAGGCATGCAGAGCGGCGGTAGGGGTGCTGGTGTTCCTTGCGGGGGTTGTGCATGCATTGAGATGGTCCTTCAGCGGGAGGAGCCCCGTCGGGATCTGCTCGCTATCACTTTATAGTCCTCTTCGGCAGGTGTTGCAGAAGCTGAAGTGGGATCCAGCATCAAGGTTGATGTGGCGTGGTGCAAATCCGATGTAGAAGGTTGCGACTCTTCCAACAGTTGGTGTGGGATCTGGCACGGCGTGGTGGCCGCTGGATATGGGCTTGTATGTCAGGGTGGTGACCCCTAGTCGGTGGATTCAACGACTTGGGCTGTTGGCCAAACGATTCATCTAGTTTGGTCTGTGTATTGTGAGGCGACAATGGGCAAAAGCTTGTCACCGGCAAGTTGGTGGAGCCAGCAATAGTGGTACCAATGGGCGTCACTGCTTTCTTGAATGTGTTGTCGTGGTAAAGTTCTCCTCTCCCCTGTCGGACCTTGCTGTGGGAAACATCAGATCCGTGTCCGGATCAAATGATGGCGGCGCCTTGCATCATGCCCCTATTGTGGACTTCGCTTTTGGAGGGGTCAGTTGGGGGGACTAGTCGACGGTGTGGTATAGGTGTCAAGGTTGCAGCAGCAACGGTGATGAGATGGGCGATGTCAGGGTCATGACAATGGTTACGGTAGTCGGGTCTTCTTCGACGTGTGTGCCAGATTTCCTTTGGTTGTTTGTTTCTATGAAGTCGGTGCTATGGCTGTGAGGTCCCGGTGGCGAGGCGACGACTAGTGGCAGATAGTCTATTCGGTGATCTTTAGTGGCACCAACCTTGCATAGCCCCCCTTTGTAGCTCACTATGTTCTCCTCATCACGGGTGTCTGAGTGCTTGGTGTGGACCTTCATGTGCCTTTCTTTGTACGCTCTATGGTGGGTTGATTCCATGGTCGTATACAGTGAAGGTGGAGTCTATTGCTTATAGAGATGGAACGGTGATGACGCGGACTCGGGGGAGAAGGTATGACGATCACACCATTGTTCTACATCGACAAGGCCTTCTTCCTAGTCTGGTGTGTGGATATCTTCTATGCGCCGCTCAATGGATTGTGACAGTTTTCGCTTGGTTTTTTGTTAATTAAGAGGGCAATTATCCTTTTCTTAATTAATGGATATCTTTTGCCACTGTTTCAAGAAAAAGGCTGGATGTACCAGGTTCTTTCCCTGCTAGCTATGTTTTGTAAGTGGTATGGTCTTTAATTTTTTTTAGGCTATGTGAAGTATAAATAATGTCTAGAGAACTACAGTGATACACACAAAACATAATCGAATTGCATTCATAAAAAATGTGTGGATTTTTATTTCACGTGGCAGCAAATGTAAAGGTACGATTGTGGCATGTATTTGTTACCATACCAATTGGAGGAAGTGTTGGAGATGCTAATGTTTTCTTACTACAACCGAATCAAACAGACGGCAGCGGTGATGAAGATGTAAGGGCATTTCTAACCGATCCCCTAAAAAATAGAGTAAACATCGGAGTAAACCTAAGTGGAGTATATTTACTCCACTAAGTTTTAGCCGGACCTAGCCGATCCCTTATATATAACGGAGTAAAACTTATTTTTGGTTTATGCATTTCGTCGAACACTTGTCAAGCACAATCACCATCACAAACATTCTCCATAAAGCAATAGAAATCGAAACCTCTCGGGATATTGACGAAGCAAATCAGAAGCTCACCAGTTCTCAGATGCTGCGACGACGGCTGACACGCCATGGGAGTGACTGACGTGCGCGTGATGAGCCGAGGTGGCCTCCACGTCGTCTGCCCCAATGACGGTTGAGACCTTCTTGGCATGCGTGGCGTGCTGGAAGTACCCCATGGTGATGGTGTCGATGACAAGCGTGGCAGAACTCCTGCCCGACACATCGATCCCTGCCATGAAGACCTTGACGATGAAGAACAGGTTCGTGTCCGGGCACAGGTCAGGAACCTCCGCCCTAGCGATGGGATGGCGCAGCCTGCCGTGTTGGCCACGAGGATGCAGAAGACGGCGACGGACCTCTGGTGAAAGAACATGCGGTGCCCCCATGTTTGGTTTTGGTAATTGATGACAATCTCTATGGACTAATGGTTGCCTTGAGTTATATTTGAAGGTTTTTGTCCATAGGCTTTTCTTGGAGTACATGTGTTGGTTTCAAGGAGAGTTTGTGTCGACCAAGGTGTTATTCAAGGAATTACCTAAAGATTGGTCTTGTGAGAGGTTGATCAAGACTAAGTCAAAGAGTGAATCAAGTTGACCAACCCACAAAGCGTAGAAGATGTACCGAGAGGGATCAAGTGATCCCATGGTATGGTAAGCATTGTCAATTACGCTTCGTGTACTAACCCATGGTCTTCGTGAGGATTCTTTGTGGGGTTAGGTTGCGGTGTGCAAGTTCAAGTGGAGCATCACGAAGAGATCAAATGCTTGAAGCTTGCCGTCCTTTGTGGTGACAATGGACTTGTGAAGATGTGCGAAAGAGTGGCTCACCCATAGTGGAGTATGGGGGAGCAATCAACTAGTCTTCATCAAGTCAACCCAATCAAGAAAGGTGGTCCAACTTGAGGGAGTCAAGATCGTCTTCATCTAGCTCAAGTGGACCATGTGCAAGGCAAAGGTTTGCCCTTGATAGGTTTTCTATTTTACCGGTCTCATGATGGTAGTTGGGAGACTGGGTTATAGGATCGATTGCCGTACTATCAAGGGGGGCTCTCGATGAGTAGCTTGATCGTATCGTTCGCTGAGAGCTCAAACCATTGCATCATTGCATCATCTTTCTTGGTTCTTGTTTGGTTCTCTTTGAGAGTCTTAGAGCTTTTGGTCATCTTGATGACAAGCTTGAGTTCATCGAAAACGGAGTTCGCTTGCATACTCTATGATGTTTTCGTTGTTGGAGGTTTTGCCGGTTCTTCTCGGTTGGAGGTTTCACTCCTCTATTTGTTGGCATACCTCCCCTGCCTCTTCTTACTATAACCAGTCGCTGTTTTGATGCTACTCGCCGTCTTGTTTCCAACAAGCTTGAGTTTGCTCAATTCGGAGCTCATATGCAGAAGTTATGGCAGTTCTTGTTCTCTTGAGTGTGGTTTTGTCAGGGTCCGCGTTGGAAAGGTTTGGGTGGTTTCATCACGTACACGTATCCTTCTTTTCCCCTCCTTCTTCCTTGGAGCTTCCTCCGTTTTCTTGCCTCCCCTGTGTGGCTGCCGTTGTTGGTTGCGGTAGTACTGCTCCCAGGAAAGCGGTAGTACCGTAGGCATCAGCGGTAGTACCGTGCAGTGGCACGGTAGTACCGCAGGTGCCCACGGTAGTACCGCTCCC
Organism: Triticum urartu; assembly: GCF_003073215.2. Lineage (NCBI taxonomy): Eukaryota > Viridiplantae > Streptophyta > Magnoliopsida > Poales > Poaceae > Triticum > Triticum urartu. The sequence continues at coordinate 548,451,174 of NC_053022.1, forward strand.
CTGGAGCCGCACTACCGCTGCCCACCAGGCTAGTGCCGCCCCTTTGCGGTAGTAGGAGCTGATGTAATTTTTTACATCCGCACCTACCGCGGTAGTACCGCTTTCGCCGTGCGGTAGTACCGCGCTATGCGGTCAGGCAGTAGTACCGCCCCTCGGCAGTACTACTGTGTCGGGTTTTTGCTACTTCCGTTTCTTTGTGGAAGTAGGCACGGAAGTTTCCCTTTTCCCCTGGCTGGGACTTTTGCCTCGCGGTAGTACCGCATGGGGGGCGCGGTAGTACCGCGCGTGCGGAAGTTCCGCCCCCATCTCCTGTGCGTCTGTTTATCGGTTCTATGCTGGGGTTGCGGTAGTACCCTGGGTCGATACGGTAGTACCGCACAGCCGTGCGGTAGTACCGCTTGGATGCAAGCAGTAGTACCGCGCGGCCTTGCGGTAGTACCGCTGGCCAGGCGCGGTAGTACCGCTGGCCGCGGGCTGGTTGGTGGGTAACTGTTGGATTTTTTCCCACCTATAAAAGGGGGTCTTCTTCCCCAATGAACCTTATCCTTTTAGCTCGTGTTCTTCCCCCATTGTTGACCTTCTTCGAGCTTTCTAACTCTCAATCCCTCCAATGATTCTTGCTAGTTCTTGAGGGAAAAGGGAGAGGAGATCTTGATCCACGTTTCCACCAATCACTTTCTCCTCTTTGTGAGGGGAACCCCTTGGATCTAGATCTTGGAGTTCTTGGTGTTCTCCTTCTTGTTCTTCCTCTCATTTTCCTCCCTAGCACTAGTTGCTTCCGTGGGATTTGAGAGAGAAGGACTTGGGCACTCCGTGTGCCCTTGCCATTGCATTTGGTGCATCGGTTTGAGTTCTCCACGGTGATACGTGGAAGTTACAAGTTGAGAAGCTTATTACTCTTGGGTGCTTGGTACCCTTGAGCTTGTTCCTCTTGGGTGCTTGGGCTCCCTAGACGGTTGGTGGTGTTCGGAGCTCAATCATTGTGGTGTAAAGCTCTGGGCAAGCTTCGGGGTCTCCAATTAGGTTGTGGAGATCGTCCCGAGCAATTTGACGGGTACCGGTGACCGCCCCCAAGGGTTGCCAAAGTGTACGGGTTCGGTGACCGCCCGCAAGGGTTGCCATTTGTACGGGTTCGGTGACCGCCCTCAAGGATCCCTTAGTGGAATCACGGCATCTTGCATCGTGCGAGGGCGTGAGGAGATTACGGTGGCCCTAGTGGCTTCTTGGGGAGCATTGTGCCTCCACACCGCTCCAAACGGAGATTAGCATCCGCAAGGGTGTGAACTTCGGGATACATCGTCGTCTCCGCGTGCCTCGGTTATCTCTTACCCGAGCCCTTTACTTATGCACTTTACTTTGTGATAGCCATATTGTTTCTTGTCATATATCTTGCTATCACCTAAGTAGTTTATCTTGCTTAGCATAAGTTGTTGGTGCACATAGGTGAGCCTAATTGTTTTAGGTTTTGTGCTTGACAAATTAACCGTTAGTTTTATTCCGCATTTGTTCAAGCCTAAACCGTAATTATTTTAAAGCGCCTATTCACCCCCCTCTAGGCGACATTCACGATCTTTCAATTGGTATCAGAGCCTCGTCTCTCTTTATTAGGCTTTACCGCCTAGAGAGTAAAGATGTCAACTAGGGGATTAGGATTCTCTGACACTCTTAGTTTCGATGGCACAAATTTTGATGTTTGGGTAATTCGCATGCTTAATCTCTTTAGGGTCATGGACCCAAATTTAGAGCGAATTGTAGATATGGGTTTTTCTCCTCCAAAGGATCCCCAAAGATTATCTTTAGAGGATGAGAAAAACTCTTATCTCAATGCTCAAGCTTCTAATGTGCTTTTCAATGCTTTGAGCAATGTAGTTATATTTCAACTCATGCCGTTCCGGGATGCTCATGAGTTGTGGACGAAGCTTCAAGAAAAATATGGTGTGTCCAAGATTTGTGGGGATGATTGTTCTCCCTCCACCTCCGGTCGTATAGTCTTCTCAACTTCTTCTACTTCACCTACATGTGGTTTGCCACAAGGTAATGATATGGTGAGTAGTGTTGGTCATTGCAATGATGATAGTATGCTTATTGTGGATGATCCTTCATCACTATCTTATTGCAATGCTCCTTCTTTGGGCTTTAACACTTCGAGCACTCGAAATGTTTCATATGCTTGTGTTGATAGTCCTTGCATATCATGTAGAAATTGCTTGACTAAATCTCATGATGATATGTTTACTATGTCTTGTTGCCATGATAAAAATGCGTATATTTCCTCGAACTGTTGTGCTAACAATGTAGAGGAAACCCAACACCCCATGGAACAAGATGTGGTCTTGAATGGTGCTTCAACGAATCCTACATCATCATCTATTGCATTTTGCCTTATGGCCAAGGCTTCAAAGGTATCTCCCACTTTGAATCCCAATATATCTTGTGATGATATTGATGATGGCAAGAGTGATGATGATGTTGATTATGATGAAGAGAATGATGATGTTGCCTCCTTAAAAATTAAGGGGAAAATGATTTTTAAAGCTCTTCTTAAGAATAAAATTGCTCGTTCCAACTTCATGGAAATCATGTCTATTGCTATTGAGGGCAAGAAATACATTGAGGAGTTGGAATCTCATCTAGAGGAGCATGAGGTCACCATTGATAAAATGGAAGCTCATGAGCGTGATTACGCAAATGAGATTGCAGACCTCTCTCAAGCTCTTGAACTTGAACAAACCACCAAGGAATCTCTTGAGGAGACTTTTGCTCTAGAATTATCTAGAGTAAGGGAATCTCATGATAGAGCTCTTGAGGTGGCCAATGATTTTGAAACTAAAAATGAGGAGCTTGAAGTTGCGCATGCTAAACTCCTTGAGGACTTTGAGCACCTCGAAAATGGCTCAAGGGTCATTAAGAGTGAGCTCATCAAACTCACCGAGTCTCATGCTCAACTTAAAGCTCCATATTCAGAAGAGCTTGCCAAGTTGTCTTCTCCTCTTGTTGCTAATGATGATGCTTGTGCTACTAACTCTATCTCTTGTGAAGCATCCATATTAAAGGAGAATGTTGAGCTAAGGGCTCAACTTGAGTTTCTATCTAGCAACTATGGGATGTTGGAAGAAAATCATGTAAAGCTCACAAGCTCTCATGATGATCTTCTAGTATCCCATAATGTGCTAAAGATAGCTCATGAGGCCATGCTTGCTAAGGTAACATCTAGTGAGCCTCATGTGGATACTAGCACTACTTTTGGTCAAAATGCTATATTGCCTTGTGCTAGTCCTCGCAATTCATCCATGCATAACATTGGTACATCTTGTGATGAATTGCTTTCCTTGCCTTGTTGCTCTAATGTTGAAGCTTATACTTCCTCTAGTACTTGTGTTGAGACTAACCATGTAGAGGAAATCAAAGAGCTCAAGGCCCAAGTCACTTCTTTGAAGAAAGACTTGGAAAAGAGTCACGAAGGGAAATCCACACTCAACAATATCTTGAGAGTGCAAAAATCCCCCAATGACAAAGGTGGACTTGGATTCAACTCCAATAAGAAGAAGAAGTCCAAGATGATCAAGAAGAAGGGCCAAGAACAAGTCAAGAATTCGGCCAAGATTATTTGCTTCAAGTGCAAGGTAGAAGGGCATCATGTTAGATCTTGCCCATTGAAGAAGAAGCCCATTAGTGACAAGCAACAAGGGAAGCGGCCACAAGTTCACTCTCATTCTCAACCTCAAGTTGAAGAAAGGCCTCTTCCCAAGAATACTCAAGCTTATGCTTCTCAAGTTGAGAAATCAAGTGAGAAGAAAGTGAAGAGTAGACGTTGCTACCTATGTCGCGAGAAAGGTCACCTCGCTTCTTCATGCACTAGTGGTAACTTATCCAACCCAATTATTATTGATGATGTCTATTCTCTTGGGAAGGATAAGGTTGGCAATGTGGTTGCCAAGTTTGTTGGTACTCAAAGTGGTTTCAAGCAAAGAACCATTTGGGTAGCCAAGCCTATTGTGACTAACCTCTTAGGACCAAACTTGGTTGGGGACCAACAAGCTCAAACTTGATCAATAGGTGTTGTTGGAGGGCACTGGAGACTTGGCTACTTTATGAAGAATTAAGGGGACTTCATCATTCTAATTGTCTCAAGCCAAGTTATTCGAATTATCAAGTTTCTATCTTATATCCAATGTTTCTCCATGCGGTAACTCGTGCTTAAAGTGTTTACATTGATAGTTACTTACCCCTTTGCATGTTTGGTTTTGTTCCTTGCATGTGTTTGTATATGTTGTGCTTCCAACTTGATTATCTTGTGCAATCAAGTATGTGTGTGTTGGTTTGCACATCATGTACGTGTGTGTCATGCATTGAGCCTTTTGCATCTTGTTCTTTTCTTAGTTGGCTCTTGTGAGAGATTAATGGAATATCCCATTATGGGGTAGTGATGTGCTTTGTGCACCTCACAATCCTATATATGTGTGTACATGAGTAATACCATCTAGTATTGATATTTCAAGATTATCTAGTCGCTATGTGGTATGTCTTCTCATGAGAAATTCAAATTCTATATTGTCCATTAATTATCTCGTGTTGGATCGTTATTTTGCCTCTTGTTTATCTTTAATTGGTATCACATTATGGGGGAGTAATATGCTATGTGTATATTACTAGCCTAGAAAATGTGTACATTTGAGATATTGTCACCTAGAATTGATATTGTAAATTATCTTGTTCCTAGGTGGCATGTTAGCTCTACAAGTTGCAATTTGCTTTTTGTTTGGTGTGAAGATGATGTCGGATATCCTTTTTATCTACCACCGGGAATTATTTCCAAATACTTCTTGTCTTTTGACAATTGGTACTCACTTATGTGTGGTAGAAATTATTGATCATCTTTACATTGGCCTTTGATTTTTCTCTTGCCTAGGATTGTGTCAACTCCCATTGTATTCCATACCACTTGTGGATCTTGTTGATTTCTTGACCTTGTCTAGTGTTTTCTATATATAGTGAAAGTGGTGATCCCACCCAGTGCATTTTGTATTCAAATGCAAATTCTCTATAATGCACTAGTCTTGGGGGAGCCATCCTATTCTCTATAAAACACTCATCATGTGATCCTTATCAAGTGTGTGTTTGTGGAAGGCAAGCCGTTTCTTTTTGGTGCTTTGTGCCATCATGAAACTCTGTAGAGGGCTTGGTTTGTTTGAAACCATTCTCTCTTTTGGGAGTTTGACATCTTTCTTTTTGAGTGTATCAATGGATATCTCATTCCTTGATGTATCTTTTATGGATATCCTCCAAGTGATGATTTATTCATTTGGTATCTTTTCTTCGCTTGGTATTTCTTTGTCTTTTGGTCTCGGTTCTTGAAAGTCTTGAGCATGCATATTTACTTCTTGTAGTTTCTTTGGCATGTTTTCTTTCTTTGACCCAATATATAGGGGGAACTCCACCAAGTCTCAAATTGGATGAGATGTGCATGAAATTCATTTTCATATCTATATGCACATATTTATGTGGAGTTTGTCCTATGTGTTGTTGGTTCTCTAACTCTTTGGTCCCAATGAGTTTGGGTACCATTTTGTTTGTGTTGTTGTTCTAGGAACAAGTGGAGATGCATTGAATGCTCGGCTCACTCACAAGGAAGGTAGTGTCACCATGTGCTTATTGGAGTCAAGCTAGGATGATTAATGAACTACTATCTACCTTTAATTGGCATCTACTACATCCATCCAATGGTATCTCGGTAACAAGTATCATCATCTACTTCATGCACACATTTCTTGCATCAACCTTTCGTAGGTTGTATGATGGCATGTTATCCATTCCATCTTGTGATACTTGTTTCCTTTCTCAAAGCATCTCAACGATGATCTCATGTTGCTAGTTGTGATGTCTTTGATAGTTGTGTAGTAGGAATTCATTTGTATACAATAAGACTGTATCTAGCCATGTGCTATGCTTTCAAGCAAATATCTTATTGGTATATTTATGATTTCCTTGTGGATATCTTGTTCCTCGTGTTGCAACTATTTCGGGTGTACATCCTTCTTTGTAGATATATATCTTCATGATTTCGTCTACCTAGAATCTTATACACTTGAGAAAAGTTGCATATCTAGTTGATATCCTTTCTTTCACGTCCACCTTGTCTTTCTTATGTTATTTCTTTGGTGGTTCCGTGAAAGCTTTTGACTTGAGTGCATGTCTTATCTCGTTGCATCTTGATGCACTCTTGTGTGTGGTGAAGATTATTTTCCTCATGCTTATCTTCATGAGGCTTTTGCCATCTTAATTGGTATCCCTCGTCTTGATGAGGCTTTCATCTTCTATCTTCACCATGGGTTGTCACAAGCATAGGTTCTTAATATGCTTATTAGTAAGCTTGTGAACCCATTTGCTAGTTGTGTGTGGGAATGATAGGCCTTGCACCGTGTGCCTCGTTCTTTCAAGACTTTATTGATGCATAATGCTCATCCGTACATTAGTCTTCTCAAGTGCATTGCCTTGACTCACACACATCATTTTGGTTGAGCCCATTCTTTAGTTGCCTCTTTTATTACTTGTTGCTCAACCATGTGTGTGTTGCAAGTACTAGGCTTTGTTTCCTATATGCTCACTTGCACTTGTTGTAAGTTTCTATTGATTTTGGGGGAGCTATGATCCTATTTTGTGCACTTTGTATCCAAATACAAATATTCTTATGTGTGCACAAATCATGGGGAGCTTCTCTAGTTTCTTTATAACACTCCTTTGCTCATTTCATAATATCCTTTACTCATGTGGCTCGTAGGATCTTTGGTCTAGTAGGTTCAATTGATATCCGTTGATTGCTTGCTTCAATTGGTACCTTTTGATTGCTTGATTGCTTGTGTCTCTCTTTGTTATGTCCTTGTGGCATATCATTCCTTTAGCAATCTTGGTGCCTCAATATAGTTGGTCTCCCTCCAAGTATTACCTTTGGATATGTGTATGACATTCCACTCTCTTGTTGAGAAATACACAACTTTTGGAGGAACACCTTTTATATTGGTCTTCTTAGCTTTTCACCCATTTTGGCAATCGATGCCAATGGGGGAGAAGTTTCAGAGAGTTTTGTGGAGGTTTCAGAGAGTTTTGTGGAGAAGTCTTTAGAGTTTTCTCCTTGCTTTGGTTTTGTTCCTAAGCATTTGCATCTCATACGCATGCTTTATTGGTTGTTGCATTGCATGGTGATGCATAATTCCTTGTATTAAACTCTCTTGAAAGTGATTGTCATCAATTACCAAAATGGGGGAGATTGAAAGAACATGCGGTGCCCCCATGTTTGGTTTTGGTAATTGATGACAATCTCTATGGACTAATGGTTGCCTTGAGTTATATTTGAAGGTTTTTGTCCATAGGCTTTTCTTGGAGTACATGTGTTGGTTTCAAGGAGAGTTTGTGTCGACCAAGGTGCTATTCAAGGAATTACCTAAAGATTGGTCTTGTGAGAGGTTGATCAAGACTAAGTCAAAGAGTGAATCAAGTTTACCAACCCACAAAGCGTAGAAGATGTACCGAGAGGGATCAAGTGATCCCATGGTATGGTAAGCATTGTCAATTACGCTTCGTGTACTAACTCATGGTCTTCGTGAGGATTCTTTGTGGGGTTAGGTTGCGGTGTGCAAGTTCAAGTGGAGCATCACGAAGAGATCAAATGCTTGAAGCTTGCCGTCCTTTGTGGTGACAATGGACTTGTGAAGATGTGCGGAAGAGTGGCTCACCCATAGTGGAGTATGGGGGAGCAATCAACTAGTCTTCATCAAGTCAACCCAATCAAGAAAGGTGGTCCAACTTGAGGGAGTCAAGATCGTCTTCATCTAGCTCAAGTGGACCATGTGCAAGGCAAAGGTTTGCCCTTGATAGGTTTTCTATTTTACCGGTCTCATGATGGTAGTTGGGAGACTGGGTTATAGGATCGATTGCCGTACTATCAAGGGGGGCTCTCGATGAGTAGCTTGATCGTATCGTTCGCTGAGAGCTCAAACCATTGCATCATTGCATCATCTTTCTTGGTTCTTGTTTGGTTCTCTTTGAGAGTCTTAGAGCTTTTGGTCATCTTGATGACAAGCTTGAGTTCATCGAAAACGGAGTTCGCTTGCATACTCTATGATGTTTTCGTTGTTGGAGGTTTTGCCGGTTCTTCTCGGTTGGAGGTTTCACTCCTCTATTTGTTGGCATACCTCCCCTGCCTCTTCTTACTATAACCAGTCGCTGTTTTGATGCTACTCGTCGTCTTGTTTCCAACAAGCTTGAGTTTGCTCAATTCGGAGCTCATATGCAGAAGTTATGGCAGTTCTTGTTCTCTTGAGTGTGGTTTTGTCAGGGTCCGCGTTGGAAAGGTTTGGGTGGTTTCATCACGTACACGTATCCTTCTTTTCCCCTCCTTCTTCCTTGGAGCTTCCTCCGTTTTCTTGCCTCCCCTGTGTGGCTGCCGTTGTTGGTTGCGGTAGTACTGCTCCCAGGAAAGCGGTAGTACCGTAGGCATCAGCGGTAGTACCGTGCAGTGGCACGGTAGTACCGCAGGTGCCCACGGTAGTACCGCTCCCCTGGAGCCGCACTACCGCTGCCCACCAGGCTAGTGCCGCCCCTTTGCGGTAGTAGGAGCTGATGTAATTTTTTACATCCGCACCTACCGCGGTAGTACCGCTTTCGCCGTGCGGTAGTACCGCGCTATGCGGTCAGGCAGTAGTACCGCCCCTCGGCAGTACTACTGTGTCGGATTTTTGCTACTTCCGTTTCTTTGTGGAAGTAGGCACGGAAGTTTCCCTTTTCCCCTGGCTGGGACTTTTGCCTCGCGGTAGTACCGCATGGGGGGCGCGGTAGTACCGCGCGTGCGGAAGTTCCGCCCCCATCTCCTGTGCGTCTGTTTATCGGTTCTGTGCTGGGGTTGCGGTAGTACCCTGGGTCGATACGGTAGTACCGCACAGCCGTGCGGTAGTACCGCTTGGATGCAAGCAGTAGTACCGCGCGGCCTTGCGGTAGTACCGCTGGCCAGGCGCGGTAGTACCGCTGGCCGCGGGCTGGTTGGTGGGTAACGGTTGGATTTTTTCCCACCTATAAAAGGGGGTCTTCTTCCCCAATGAACCTTATCCTTTTAGCTCGTGTTCTTCCCCCATTGTTGACCTTCTTCGAGCTTTCTAACTCTCAATCCCTCCAATGATTCTTGCTAGTTCTTGAGGGAAAAGAGAGAGGAGATCTAGATCCACGTTTCCACCAATCACTTTCTCCTCTTTGTGAGGGGAACCCCTTGGATCTAGATCTTGGAGTTCTTGGTGTTCTCCTTCTTGTTCTTCCTCTCATTTTCCTCCCTAGCACTAGTTGCTTCCGTGGGATTTGAGAGAGAAGGACTTGGGCACTCCGTGTGCCCTTGCCATTGCATTTGGTGCATCGGTTTGAGTTCTCCACGGTGATACGTGGAAGTTACAAGTTGAGAAGCTTATTACTCTTGGGTGCTTGGTACCCTTGAGCTTGTTCCTCTTGGGTGCTTAGGCCTAGACGGTTGGTGGTGTTCGGAGCTCAATCATTGTGGTGTAAAGCTCTGGGCAAGCTTCGGGGTCTCCAATTAGGTTGTGGAGATCGTCCCGAGCAATTTGACGGGTACCGGTGACCGCCCCCAAGGGTTGCCAAAGTGTACGGGTTCGGTGACCGCCCTCAAGGGTTGCCATTTGTACGGGTTCGGTGACCGCCCTCAAGGGTCCCTTAGTGGAATGACGACATCTTGCATTGTGCGAGGGCGTGAGGAGATTACGGTGGCCCTAGTGGCTTCTTGGGGAGCATTGTGCCTCCACACCGCTCCAAACGGAGATTAGCATCCGCAAGGGTGTGAACTTCGGGATACATCGTCGTCTTCGCGTGCCTCGGTTATCTCTTACCGCTCGCTCCGGCGTCGTCGCGCCCTGCTCCATCGGCCGGTTCCCGGCTCAGTGGACACTGCATCTGAGCGCAGGCTTTTCGCACTTCTAGCATACTGCGCCCTTGTCGGAGGATCCTCCTCGAGTCTGGCCCTAGTGGGCTTCTTGGGGTAGAATTGGCCTCCACCATCCCGCGTGCTCAGACAACTGCTTAGCATGCCGCAAGGGTGTGTTGAACTTCGGGATGACATCGTCGTCTATTCCGCTGTTGCGCTCGATCCTCCTCTATCTCTTGCACTGACCCATGTGACTTTATTCCTACTATCACTTCTTGTGCTCAGCCGATATGTGTTCTTGTTATATATCTCGCTATCACTAAGTAGTTTATCTGTTTAGCCATCAAGGTTAGCCGTTGTACAACGATATAGGTGAGCCTACTGTGTTCTTGAGATTTGTGACTTTGCGAGTGAGAGTGTGATAAAGAGTGGTCTGATAATCTAGTACTCCGAGAATATGAGTATCAGCCGTGAAGACCCGTGAATATAATTATATAATCAAAGCAGCGCTATTCACCCCCCCTCTAGGCGACGATGTCGACATCTTGACACGCATTAGGGTCAGCAGCCACTATGAGCTTGGCTCACGCGGGTCGCCAAGTGCTGCTCCGTGCATACGATATTAGTGGAGCCCCTTCCCATGCGAGCCACACGAGTCTCGGGAGGGGGAATTCGGGCTGCCACGGACGAGAGGCCGCCAGCGTCCGCGGTACGCCTCCTCCTCCTCCTCTGTGGGCCGATCGCGCGGCTCGTGCGGGTGCGTCGAGGAGGGGCATAGGGTGCTTGGCGCCCTTGCCGGGACGGGCTGTCGCCTGCTGGGGGGGCGGGGCGTGGTTGGGGGGCGTGGGATGGGCGGGGGGTTCGGGGGAGGGGGGCTTGACCCGGCGAGTGAGGGGTGCCGGGAGGAGGTGGGCTTGGGGCTTGGGGGTGGCGTGAGTTGGGGGTTGCGCCCTCACGTGGCTCCTCCTACTTGGCGCCAGCAAGTGGTGTTACCCTCTGACCTGCACCACTGCCACCATCCTTTGAGTACATTTAGGGAAATGGTGCGTCGGAGTATATTTTTTACCCCTTACGGCCAGATTGGGGACTCTCGTTTAAGTGACGTACTCTAGTCAATAAAAGTCGACCTATGATTACTGATCGTCACTAATGGTCAGTAAGGTGATTCGGTTAAAATGGCCTGCAATACGACCGTGACTTGCTTCTGCAGGTCGGAGCTCGTGCCGCATGGCAACCTGAACGTCTATGAACTCTGGGGCGCGGAGTAGCGCTGCATCCATGAGGTGAGTACTTACTAGTCCGGTGTGACTCGTCTCCATCCACCGCCAACCACAAGTGCTTTGCGGTCGTAGCTTGTACGATATGTGTGAGGACCTGGCTCATAGACGTGGGTGGATGAATTAGAGCCATTGCTCTAACTGGAAACGGATAAACCAATAGGCATACACAGGGGTCTGATAGTGTTCCGGGAGAAGCCCAACCGTTTACTTTCCTAGAAAGTTACAAAAATATCGTCAAGGAAATGACGCGCACTTGTCCAGACTCCTCATTAATTTTAAAATAGTGCCCAATAGGCGATTGGCTACCTTCCTAAGCCCTGCTGATGTGTGTGCGATATTGTCTATCTACTGCGAAGATGAAGACAAGTCAAGTGAATATGCAATAGCGTGTACATATTGACACATTATGGGATAAACAAATTACACAATTAAAAAAAAATACAACCGATTTAGAAGGATCTAGTGACCGTTGCTGAGTGGGGCCATTAAGACTGGTTCACCCATTTGTATGCTGTGAGAGCACGTTGGCAAAACCCTACGGCCTTTTAATGGAGGAATGAACCAAATAGTACGCATATACTTAACTGCACGGATTCTGGATGCTGGCGAGTATTTCGCCTTGCACAAATAGCTTATAACTGCTCTAGACATGCCTTTCATCTTTACCTCCTAGCAGACGTGCTTAGACGACCCTGTGTTCAACCACACTATCTTATATGTTGTGTCCTTTGTCCTGTTTGGTGGTGTATATCCCATACATAGGTGATATATTCTCGTTCTCTCGTCGTGGTGTACTAGTGCATGTGCTCTCCTCATACTTTCCTGCGGTCGTCGTAGTCTCCCCGCACGGCCGGATGTAATAACCGTAGTAATTGCTATCACTAAAACATAAGCGATAGGGAGGTAACGTAAACAATCCTGATATTGTTGGTTGTCCTCTGTTATTTGTTATGTATATTGTGTTAGTGATGTGGGCTGGTTTCTTCATCCCGCTCTGTTATGTATCGTTGAGGTATGTGTTGTTATGTTTTTATGTGGTGTAATATTGGTTATAATTCCCCTTCATACTTTTTCATGTAGACTGTAGCATTATTAAGATGCACCAGATAGTAGAGTGAAGCGGAGAAGAAAGTTAGTGGAAGTCCTTGCAGTACGCGCTGAGAACGAGAAGAGGCTCATGTCCGTCATTCTCTTCGCCATCCGCATCCTCACCTCCTTCCTCGTGCTGCGGCCCTCGTCTAGTGCCGGGACACCTCCTGGGGTTTTTGTGGATGCGTGGCTGCCATGTCATCTCAGTAGAGACGGAACGGTAGGTGTAATGACAAATGTATACCTGGTGGTGGGAATTTATCGTGGCTATTGAGCGCTGCCCAGACTTCTGCACCTAGCGGCAAATAGGGTAATGGAGTGACACGACGCTCTCAGCTCACCTCCCGTCTCGGAATCTCGATCAAGGGCAGGTGCTTCTCGAACGAGTCGCCCACTCGCCGCCACCATCCGCTCCCCGCCGGACCAGTTACCCATTCCGGATTTGTCTTAGTCACCTAGGCCACATCTTTCAAGTCGGAGCCCCAGTCGCCTGCCTCGTGACAAGCTGAGTCATGCTTCCTCCTATATTAGAATTACCGCCAAGCTCGGCACTATAACTCCGCTCTCCGTCTCCCCCGAGTCAGGTCTCGCCGTCTCGGTCTTTAGACCGTCCGGTCTCCACTTTCTGTCCTCAGGCAATAGACCAGTAGACCAGAGCACCGTTCCCCTCCCCCCCCTCCGTGCCGACCGCTCCCCTCGCCCTCCCTGCCCCCCCTCGGCCCGCTGCCGAACACCTACTCAGCCTCCTCCCACCAGACATACCGACATCTCGCCCGGCCCTGGCCCTGTCCTCGGCCCATCGCCCCCCTCCGTCACGCGCGCCCTCCGCTCACCCCCTGCGGGCCGGCTTGCGGGTGACTTCTCTCAGACAACAACCACTCGCACTAATGACACTCCGCCCACCCAAAACCCTTCCGACCGGTGTTCCGTTCTGTCCTGATAGATTACTTTCTCTTCTTTTCTCACTCTCTTCTGCCTTCGTTCATCCCGATCTCGCCCCGCTCCCCGGCGTCTGCGCCAAACTTCCCAGTGCGCGGAAGTTCCTAATGTCCCCGTCCACCCCTCCAGGCGTTCTAGCGGCGGCTCCATTTCATGTCCTCTTCCCATTGGTCGCGCCATGTATTACAAAGTCCGGCACTCTCCCATTTCATGGCGTCCGAGCCACGTCCCGGATGTCTCAGGTTGGCGGGGAAGTTGTTGCTCAGCGGGACCACCCCCGTCCCCGGCAACCCAACATTTGCCAGGGGGCTACCCCTTCGTGGCTAGATCCTCCTTATGCCTCGCCACCTCTCATAGCGGCGGCGACCGGTTCATGATTGCCGCGGGATGCGCCTCATACAGAGCGACCTTTGCGTTGTCCCACTGTGTCGATATAGCTAACAATGGAGCCATTCCCTATTTGCAGAAGGTGGGCAGGTGCCCCATTCACCGTGTGAGTTTGGTTCAAAGGCCAGGGGCGAGCCGAGTATATTATACGCAATGTCGATCCGTTACTCGTTGAGTCGTCTGGACGGCAATCGCGGCATTCCTACAAGAAGAAGGCGCTACACCGGCCGCGGGATGGCCCAGGTCCCCTATGTGTGCCGGTGCGAGGCGATGCCATGATGCAGCGGTTCTTTGGGAGACTGCGCGGTCGCGTGCAGAAGAGCATTTGGCTCCAGTGTCCCAGGGATTCCGAATCCATACTGCTCCATCACAGTGCCTTCAACTATTCCATCAACAGGGTCCAGGGTTGATCACAGGCTGGCGGCAATGGTGAGGCGAGCGAACCATGGACCTTTTGACCATGCTGATGGGACCCGGACGTCGTATCTCTCACCCCCGATGCAACTGTCTACCGGCTTATGTTCCACATCTTCACCTAGGCATTTCGGCGTCGATCACTGACGACTCTGTCTTAGTCCGCGTTTATTCTCGTGTTATCGCACACACGTCCCGCCATCCGCGTCGATCTGAGTACGGTCACCGTGTGGTCCGAAAAATGGCATAATGGTGCATGCGGGATACCTCGCTCTCTCTAGCTAATCTCTCGAGCCACCAGCTCTCGCGTGACTCCCCCGCCACTGGCCTCCCACTCTCCTTCCGCCACCTTCCGCGACCTCCTCGCCGGATATGTCCCCTTCTTCCTTTGGGCGGCCTTGGAGATCCAGGACGACAACCAGACCGCGGATTCATGATCTCACCTTAGTCCCCCTTCTGGATATGATGTGTGAAGACACCATGAGGGGATGCCATATTACAGGTGTTTGCCAAATAGTGCGTGGGGTACGAGAGTGTCGTAGGACCCTTCCTGATATTTGAGGATTGCATTCCGGCGCAGGACCACATGTAGCCAGCAGAGCCACCGAGGAGGCTCTTAGTGGGCTGGGCTCGATAACAGAGAGTACAGTGCCGGTGAGTGCCAGCTCTCGATTGACTATCTGGGCAGTGCCATTGAAGAATGAAATTCAAAGAAGTACTGGCGCAGCGCAATTACGGTGGTGCTAGCGATCAGTCTGCAATAGATATCATAAGGAACTAAGGATGGTTAGAAGCCCACCATCATTCTTGAAGCAGTTCATCGCATGATCTTTGGAGCTTGGCACACTTTCTTTTGCATGGGCGCGCGTCACAGAGGTCTCACAATGAGAGGCAGCGTCCGCGCCAATGTAGAGAAAGTGCAAATCGAACGAAATTAGTTATGCTGGAGGCTGATGAAGAAAAGTTCATCCTTTCACGTTACTATGGTTGGACATGGGAGTACAGCATGGTAGGGCTAACAATCCCGATTCGGGTCAGCACTTGGCGAAATCTTAGTCAGTTCGCGCATGCGGGTTGACCGATATCTATCTCTTTTTTGGTCTACTTTTTTTTAAGCACCCATCTCTGTGGACGGATAGACTCTCCACATTTGTGCGCTCCAGATAACTCCTTCCAGTCTTGTCCCCAATAGCACCACCACCCATATGGAGTACTAGTGGATGTGCTCCGGTGACCGAAGAGGGCAATTTTGGGGTTACCACGGTGCGCGCTCAACTCCGGATTTCTGGATGAGTGTCGGATGACCTATGTCATAGAAAGCATGAGTGAGTCCAGAGACCTTATGTGCGCGAAGCGGTGCGCGCAATGACTGCTCTCGTGGCTGTCATGCACATCACCAGCGAGTGCCGCCTCCGGTGCGGCCGCTCGCGTGGATGCGTGGCGCACATCTGCTCTTATTTTGAGCCACACTCTCCCGGATGCCTCACATCTATAACGTCTGGCTTAGACCAGAATTTGTGGGGCGATCACTCACTTGAAGAAGTATGTGCGCTAATGCAGAGCAGAATAGGAGTGGAATGAAACGAGATAGAGCCATACTGAACCACGACCGCTCCATCCTGTCTCCCGTCCGGCGCGAGAGAACACGGACTAATCGACGAAGCGGATAGTTATAGCCTATAGGAGACATGTTAAGGTGTGAGTGACGAACTAGTGAGTGGAAACTTAGGGGAACGGCTGCCCCAATCATCTTTTGGAGTAGGCCATATCTACGCAGAAGAATATGGTCGCATGAAGGCTGCTCATCACAAAGTTTAGGGCATCGCTTTAGAAGAACTGTTGAAGAGAACTATAGGCGGCCTTGCGCTGGCACAGCACGTTGTTTGAGAGTTCCTCAACTTGATATTTTCGATCTGAGGAGCCAGGAGACAGAAGGGTGCCTTAGGACGCAGTAGGCGTTAGGCCGCCTCTTTCATAACCCCGAAGCTTTTGTCCCATATCGATGGCATGTGGCCCGCGCCCTCATCTCGAGGATGGCAATGGGTGGCATAGACTGTAAATGATCAAGACCTATGGCTTGGGTACATGACATGTGTGAATCACAGCGCATAGACACACAACTCAGCTGGAAAATTGTTAATCCGACAGATATACTTTGCTTTAAGAATACGAACGTTTTTTTGGCAAGACTCAAGGTTGTGTATTGGATTGGTGTACCATTGTCTCGATGGAGTGGGTCCTTGGATCCATGCCAAAAATTGAAAAGATCATACTTGCCGCGGACGTTGGCCATAAAGCGATCCTTAGCGAACACATCAGAGAAAAAGAAAAGGCGCTATATGCTGTCGATAAGAGGTATAGATTAAAATAGGCCTGGCGTGCTCTTTTCAGTCCCATGGTTTCATATGCTGCTGCCATCATGCGGACCTACGACCTCTCGGTAGAGGAACCTCGTAGCTTAATCACGAATAACATACATGACTCATCAACAACATATCAGCGTCTCATATATGTAGTGTGTGCCCGCCGGTCCAGCGGGAGTCCAAGGGGTCACTGGTCGCAGCCCGTAGCTACAGAAGGTAGGTTCAACCAGACCTTTTTTGATCTACGTACTGCCAGAGACTCGCTCGGCTTTGCTATCTCTCCTCGGTTTTTACATTATGATTTATATTCGTTGTTTGACATGCAGAAAATAAGGACAACGAAAGAATTGAAATCCAAATTAAATGGCCTTTGTTTCGTACTTGTGGGCAGTGAGCTTATCCCCCAGCAGTGCTGACGCCGGACGGCCACATGGCATGGACCGATCCTGGCCGCGACTTGCGACGCTTCGACAGGAGACGCTCGAGCGTGCAGAGGATGTGGAAGCCGGAGGCTAAGGGGCAGACAGGAGAACAAGCCAAAAGCAACGCTTAAGAGCAGAGACACAAAGAGCAAGGAGAGAAGTGGTATTCTCCCTTGCGATCCCTGGTGGCGGACACAGAGCCCTGTTGCTTAAACAGGTCCCTGCCCGCTCTGAGAAGCCATTGCTGACACCTCAGTGGGTGACGGCGCCGGTCCTGGGATTAAGCGGAGTCTCTATCTGGACGACGACACGCGAAGCGCCCTCATATTCAACGTCTTGCGGGCACGCGCGCGACTGGGTTCTCTAGCTGACTACTTTATGGAGAGGTAGAGCAAGGGTCAGGAACTGTATAAACAAAAAAAGACACATGATTGAAGACTATGCAGAGTTTATCCTATTACCACAGGAAGCAAGACCGCTCCTACTGCTTGATTATCGCAATGATAAGGACCCTCCGGGGCATACCGTTTGATCATCCTTGGACGGATGCCAGCAGAAGGCAAGTTCACACGATAGGTCGACACTGAGAGAGTTATAGTTTAAACGGCGGGGGATATTGTTTGCAATCCTCGCTCCTTTGTAGAGCTACAATCCCCGCGAACGTGTTTCTGTAATACGGGCCGTGCTACACTCTCTCGGTGGCCCCCCGTCTACATAAGCTCGCGTCCATCAGCCAGTCTAAAAGTGCGCGCCCGGCAAACGGCTCTCTGACGCTGCCGTCACGGAGCTCCCACAACAAATCAAGTCGACTCTGATCTGCATTAGATACTATAGTGTGGCCTTAGTGTAGATAGGGGCTTACTCTGGTGAGCTCTAGACTCCTCGGCTACTATGATGGAAGAGGCCTAGGATTAACAACAGTGATGTTGTAATACTTCAGGATACTAACTACCTCCTCCCAACTATCTCAAACACCTCGCGCAAATAGCCGGCATCTATTCCACACGTGCTTCCTCACGTATGTGAAAAGAGAGCTCCCGTTTGAGCTACGTGGATGTAAATACTATTCGTGGATCACCCCCGTCTCCTCCTGTAACCAAGACGTACACTCCTTCGCTTAGGACGTGATTCCATCCACCACCGTTACAGTTGCGACTCCCAATTGCGGTAAACTCCATGTACACTGCTAGGAACTTGACCTCGTGATCCGCCGATTCCTTTGACAGCCGACTAGATGGTACCGCGTGGTGCTCTTCCATGAGGACGCTCTCCCACTCATGGGGACTATTGCCAGCTCCCCATATTTGGGCATATGATTTGTAGCCCTCCTTTTCCTCTTTTGCACTACCAGCAACACTCGAGCCTAAAACTTATAGGTCTCTGTTGTTACTCGTAGTACTGCTCTACCGAACTTCCAGCGCGTGAGGTTTACTCCGCTCCCCCGCTAACGCGCAATCAATACTTGTCGGTAATTCTACAGCGGGTCTGACCTCGCGTGACAGGGCAATGACTAACACACGTCCACATTATTGGCGTGCCACATACCATAAGCAATTACCTGGAACTAGCCCAGATCGAGATTCACCAGGCTCATCTCCTCGCCCACTGGCATCACCGGCACTGTCTGGAAGAGATATAGAAGGAAGTTTTCGTTCGCCATTGACTACTTGTAATATGTAGCATCCCGAAGTGGTCTAGTTCACCCAGTATGTGATTCTCACCACAGTCTCTCGCAGCCAGAGCGCCAGTAGCGTTCGCGGATACTCCATGTCCCATTTGCGACGGTATTTCGGCCATGTCAGGTGCCGTTACGGCACGTGGCCCGTGCGTCACTTATAGCGACTGCCGGCGCTTATGCATCTTTGTGTTTCTCTGCCGGGTCGATCCGTGCAAACGGTTGTTGCAGAGCGCGACAGCTCACACCTCACTAGCACCCACCACCTGCAACTTTCCGTCCCTCAATCCGGAGCAAAAGTTAGCCAACGATCGAGCCATCACCGACGTGGAATTGACGAGGGTATCGGACGGCTGTTCGTGCAGGACTCATTACGCTCACTCAGCCACATGGGGATGGCCGCACTCTCGTCTCGCGCAGTGGCGATAGTAGGTCTTCGACTCGAGTCATTTTCCCGTAACTGGTGCCAACCTTCGTGCTCCTCATAATCTTTGACGCTCTTACGCGAGGTGCTAGCGTTCGCCTCTCCACCCTTCGGAAATTCTGTTCTCTCCCTAAGACGCACGGGGCGGGGCCTTCCCCAACCCTTTCTTCAACATGACTCCATGGTAGATGATCAGTCCACCCCCGCGCCTCATCGACTTCAAGCTCCGTGTATACACCACCTTGAATCAATCCTGCGCCATAGTCTTGTCGAAGCCGCACAAGCCCACGGGGCCTGCGCTACGTGTTTCCACGCCCGGAAATCGGTCACCATTAGCATCACGCTCCCACGTCGTTAGCGCCGATTCCACCACCGTCTTCTGTACCAACCGACATCCAAGTCGATCCGTCAGACTATCCAGTCCGACCCAGCCGAACTTCCCTCAACTGTAACCATGCTCCACCCTGCACCATCACTGCTTGCACTATGCATGCTTAGACGCCCTGTGTATGCATGATTCTGCGACGACGCGTTGCAGACTCCTCCAAGCCTGCACCTGTCGCCGTCCTTATTGCACACACCCTGAAGCACTCACAACAAACTTGACCTAGCAGAAAAAACTTCCGTTGGAACAATACACAAATTTTCCTTTTCCTTGTCCCTGTTTGCTTGTAGCCTCTCTGTGTATGCACAAAGACCTTTTTTGTCCCAAACAAATCTCATGTGTTTGCATCAGCATGTACGTATGCATGCAGCACGTACCACGTGCTAGCAGCCTGCCACGAACAGCATGTCCCGCCTGCATCCACGGGCTCCGCCAGGCGCCTGGGCCAGCGTAGCCGCTGCCACTCGTGCGCGCCTCGGACTGGACCGCCTAGTGTCCACGTTCCTTCCATCATCGCATCGATCTTGCCGAGATTGAGTCGATTTAGAATACCAAGACACCTTGTCTGCTCCATCCGACCTCGCCGAGAATTCGCCAGAAAGACACACCTGCCCTAGCGAGTCAGCACCCGCCGTGATTCCGCTTGTCCGCCTTCGCCTTCTGTTGCACGTTTCAGCTGCTGTACGCTCGCCCGATCAATCCGCGGATCGACCGCCGCACGTCTCAAGCACATGCGCTCCCGCCGATGCTTCCGCCTTTGATTACTTTTTTCAATCTCGCCAAGAACCACGCCGCAACCTGCTGCATCTCTGACTCGATACTTCTTCTAGATCACAATCCACAACCTCTCAACAACCTAGCTCATGATACCACTTGCTAGAATAAATCCGAGGCATACCGTTGATTATCCGAGGACCAAGAAATCACATGAGGCACGACACCGAGATTTGTTAACGAGGTTCACCGATATGGCTACATCCTCGGGGCTTGACTACGGGCGCTCCTCCCCGTGACACCGTCACAATACCGCACATCGGCCACCCGGGCGCCGGCACACGCCGCCGGCTCCCCCTTGCGCGCCTGTGCTATTATGTTGGCATAGGTTACATCGTGTGTCTACCCCCGCTATATATGAGAGGCCTAGGATACAAGTGTCCTATTAGGACACAACTCCACATCCTATCTAAACACAATACAACTACAAGTCCAACTATAACCTACTTTGTACACTATATTCGACACAACTCTAACACTTGTATCCGACTTGTAATAGAGAATAAGTTAGTTCTAATCCTACTAGGACTCTACTAAGCCGCCCCTTCAACATATATAAGGAGGGGCAGGGCTCCCTAAAGGGGGAGAAGCAAGAAGAAACAATCGATAAGGCTAGACACAACTAGGAGAGACGACTTACGGCGATTCCCTCATGATCATAATGAGACCTAGCCACAAACAACATGTAGGACTATTATCGGATGATGTTTCCCGGGGCCCGAAGCTGTCTAAATCCTCGTCCTGTGTGTTGCGTCTCTCGATTCCGCCCAACTCCTCTCAAGCTACCACATAGATGCGTTGGCCTCGCGACTAAGTCCTCACACTAGGACATCAGCCGTGACAATTCCACGACAGTTGGCACCCACCATGGGGCTCGTGCACGATGGTGTTGAGTTTTTGGAGGGATCTCTCACAGGGATCGAGAAGTTTACAATTTTTCTGAGGAAGAAGAACAGATTTTTGAAAGATCTATATCAAATGCAAGTACATTAGTCAAAATTGATGAAGTTTTTCAGCAACAGTATATACTAGATTGAGGTGGAGAATATTTAGGGCTTCATCTATGCATCACTACGTCCTACAGCTTGCCGAAAACCGGCATAAGATGCTTTCGGCTGTGCGCTGCCGCGCTGCAGAGCCGTCGAGACCGGCAAGAGACCAGTTTCACCGAGGCAAGCTGCCACTTCACATGATTTGTCAAAACTAGGTTCCATCGACCAAAGCAGGCCAAATCGATCTAAAACATGGTAATTAGCGAGTCGCCGTCGCTAATTTAGAAACAACCGTCCGGATCCGAGTTAATCTGAAGACCTCACAAGGCAGCCGCAGCGCGTGACGCGAGTTCCAATGTATATCAGCCGTTCTGCTGAGTTTTTGTTTGCTTTTCCCGAGAAGATCAGACATAGGCCCTGTTTGGTTCATAAGTCCTAGGACTTTTTTTAGTCCCAACTTATAAGTCCCAAGTCCCTAAAAAGTCCCTACCTGTTTGGTTACTGAGACTTATAAGTCTCTATAAGACCATATTACAACTATAAGTCCCTATAAGTCCCTCCTTGAGAGTCTTATTTCATAAGTCCCAAATGCCCACTTTAAGTTCCTATAAGTCCCTCCTGTTTGGTTTAGATGGGACTTATAGGGACTTAAATAAGTCCCTAGACCAATAAGTCCCTGAAAACAAACACCCTCATAGCTACTCCTAGTATAGTACTATTTGCAAGTATGACTGCTACTACTGGTCAACCAAAAGTAAAGCCGGGAGGATGTGTTCACAAGAGAAATTGAAGATCAAGGATCAGATCTAGCACTAGCCCACGTCGTCACATAAAAGGACAAGAGGATCTGTACTTCTCACGTGGTTGGAGTGCTAGTTCAATTTTTAAATTGGTATTTCCGATGGAGGCAGGCTGTATGAGGAGACACGAGCTGCAGGGTCTGGATATTTACGCCAACGTACAGTCAAACTTGTATAAAAAAAGGAACCAAGATGACGGACAAAATTACTGTTATGACCTAAAAGGCTAACAAAATCCTGATTTGACCTCGTTTAAAAAAATCGATTTTGACCTCTTTGGGTGACGCCAACATCCCTGGCGTCTGGGTTGCGAACCAGACGCCAGGAACCCTGGCGTTTGGCCCCTGGCCCGCACTGCCCGCCTGCCCGTTGACCTGCTGACGTGGCAAAGGGGCTAGATGCCAAGGACCCTGGCATCTGGCCCTGATAAGTGGATAACCCACGGGAGAGTGTGTGGGACCCACCCCACACACTTTCCCCAATCCACAACCCGAGCTTGAAGAACACTTGGAGCTCTCACACTCTCTCCCACCCCTCAAGCTCCCCCTCAAATCCTCTCCAAAAGGTTCATCCGTTAGGTGGATCTTTCCATCACTTTGTTGCTCTTGGTAATCTCCCCCAAATCATCCAATTATTTTTGTTAAATCTTGTTATTTTGGTTGCATTTTATACATGTTGGTGGAACCCTAGTTCATGTTTTCTCCCTTATGTTAGTGTGAATGGCTTGGTTAACTTTGATAACACAGTGATATGCACGGTGTGTAGTAGGAATATATGCTTGTTGAGTAGAAAGATTGGGGGTTAGGGTTAGTTAGTGATTAGGGTTAACTTTGCTTAGTGTGTGTTAATTAGTGATACTTTTGTGGACATCACCAATAATTTAGTGTTGATATGATTTGGATATAATGAGATGTATTTGGATAAACAACAATTCTCATTGAAGTCTTAAATGCATTCATGTTATTTTTAGATGGAGAGACTTGTTAATGTTCATTACATGGACAAGGAGGCATTCTTGAGTAACAATGCCGACACGGGTGAGGAACCATTGGTTTTTTATACAAGCCCTAGCTATGAGGATGTTGTTGCAAAAGTGAGACAAGTCTTAAAGTGGATGGACACCAATGTTGATGTTAAGTTAATAGGAAGGTATGATGTTGGAGTTGGAGCCAAATCTCGCTTGAAAAGTATGCCTATCACCTCGGATTTGCATTGGGATGTATACAAGGAAAAAGTTTCCCAATCGGAAGACAAGTCACTTGAATTGTTTGCCACCAAGGTTGAATCTCCTCGGTTACCTTTGATTTGAACCGGCATGTATCTTCCCCAATGGATGACATGAGCGAGAGGACAATGGTGCCACTTGTTGAGCATAGGGTTGTGGTTGATGCCCCCAATGCTTATCGCCAACCACATCCCCATGTACCATCTATTAAAGCAAATGAGGTTGAGTTGTATGCCCCCAATGCTTCTAGCCAACCACCAACTAGCCAAGCAAATGAAGTTGAGGTGATTGCTAGTGACGAAGTAATTCAAGAGGATGAAGATGCTTATGATGACGACGAAGAGCAAGAGGAAGGGTTTCATGGTAATGATGTTGGTGACTTGGATGCGTACATAGCGCAAAAGGACATGGATCGTGACTTGCCTTTTAGGCGTCAATATGCGTATGACTCGGATGACGAGGGTCCAGTTGAACAGTTTGACGAGGATGGATTCACAAAGGAGGAAAATCAAATCCACTTTGAGCTGACGGGCTTAGAAAAAAGAACTCACTTGTTTAAAGATCTCAGCCTTGCCCATAAAGCTGTTGTTGACGGTGGAATGAGAATGACGGCGATTGAGCCAACACCATGCGCGGATCCAGGAGAACCAAGGGTGGAGAATGAGGACGAGAATGCTTATTTGGAGAAAGGAGTGAAGTTTCTAAGCTTGCCTATGCTGAAGTTTTGGTTGGCTGACTATGCCATTCGGAACCATAGGACAATTTATGTTGAGCACTCCGACATGAAGTTGCGTTACACCGTGAAGTGTGAGCATGAAGGATATGCCCATGGAAGGTTCGTGCAAGAAAGCTTACAGAAACCGAAGAATGGGTGTTAAGAAGTTGTGTTGCCACTCATAGGTGCAAACCGCCATCTAAATGACTTCGAACGACACACCGTCAACTCACATATGAGTATCTCGGATATAAATGGATGAAAGACATAGGCTTTGATCCCACTGTGAAAGTGAGGTTCCTAATGCGGACGGTGAAAAAACAATTTGGTTATGAAGTCAAGTATGGGAAGGCATGGAAGGCAAAGGCAAATGCTATTAGGATGTTGTATGGTGGTTATGAAGAAGCATACAACTAGCTCCCAAGGTTGTTGGCCGCGATTGCACATAAGAATCCGGGCATGTTTCATGTGGTCGAGGATCACGAGGGAGTGTCCCACCGTGCCTTCTGGAGTTATGGACAATGTGTGGAGGCGTTTCAGCATTGTCGTCCGGTCTTGTCTATAGATGGCACGTTCTTGACCGGTAGATAAAAGGGAACACTAATGGTAGCAATGGCGCACTCATCAAACGACAACGTGTTGCCGTGTGCATTTGCTTTGGTGCCTTCCGAGCACCAAGACAACTGGGAGTGGTTCATGGGTCATGTTAGGCACAATGTGATTGGATCTAGGGAGGTATGCATCATATCGGACCGGCACCATGGCATACTCAAGGCAATGGACATTGTTATTCCAGGATTTCCAAAGCTTCACCACAGATGGTGCATGAGGCATTTCGTGACCAACTTTTACCGGGCATGTAAGAGCAAGGAGCTCAGCAAAGACCTTACCCATGTATGTGTGGCCTTCACCACCCAAGGTTTCGATGTTCGGTACAACAAACTCTTTGCAGCGGTGAACGAAGGGGGAAAAGAGTTCTTAACTAGGAATTTAAGCGAGAAGCACAAGTGGGCACGCGCTCATGACGATGGTGGTAGGCGATATGGCGACATGACGAGCAATCTGGTAGAATATTTCAACAATGTGCTGAAGGGTGCTCGTGCATTGCCGGTGACTGCAATAGTGGACTACACATTCTTCAAGCTTAATGAGTACTTTCAGAGGCATTCTGAAGAGACTGCAAAATGGATAGGTGAAAAAAAGGATTATCCGGAAAAGGTTGATGAATGGTTGCAGTTACAAGCAAGCAAGTCTTCACGGCAACAAGTTATCATATTCGACAGAATTGAAATGATCTATCAAATTGATGAGCCAGGTGGCACAACATGAGACGGTAGACAATATGGTGGTGCTGCATTTGAGGTGCGTCTGAAGACTCGGTGGTGCCAGTGCGAGAGGCCTAGTAAGTATCATTGGCCATGCTCGCATTTGATAATGGCGGCGAAGGCGAGAAACATACATGTTTGTGATGGAAAAACCGTGCGGATGCAAGAGTTCCATGTGGAAGCTACTAGGTTGACATGGGCGCCAAGATTTCACCCTTTCTTGGACCAATCACGATGGCATGAGTACCATGGCCCTCATATTAGGCCAGACCCTCTTCTGAATGTGGAGATCAAGGGTAGAAGGAGAACTAAGAGGTTCAGGGGTGATATGGATGACCTGGCTGGATACACTGGCATGAAACAATTTGGTAGCGGTCATTTCATGGAGGCTCCTGACACTATCAACTGTGGGGTGTGCGGTGAAGGGGGACACAATGAGCGGACATGCAAGAATAGGAAAACCAAAGAAGGAAAACAAGTCGTGGAGGTGGCACCGATGGTGAACAAGGTGGAAGAGGTGACGGTGGTGGTGGTCGAGGAAGCACAAGTGCTAGAGGTGGTGGTCGAGCAGGCACAAGTTCTAGAGATGGTGGTCGAGCAAGCACAAGTGCTAGAGGTGATGGTCGAGCAAGCACAAGTGCTAGAGGTGGTGGTGGTCGGAGAGGAAGCACAAGTGCTAGAGGTGCTGGTGGTCGGAGAGGAAGCACAAGTGCTAGAGGTGGTGGTGGTTGGAGAGGAAGCACAAGTGCTAGAGGTGGTGGTGGTCGGAGAGGAAGCACAAGTGCTAGAGGTGGTGGTGGTCGGAGAGGAATGGTTGATAATGGATCGGCCTTCGGTTATTTGCTTAATCAAATGGTTGATCTAATAATAATGGTATATTATTTGTTCATACAATTCCTAGCATTTATTGATTTACTGTATTTACACATGTATCTCTTTGTGTCTTGTGCTAACAATTGTTCTTTTTGTAGGCATGGATTCATCCGGTTCCAGGACGAGGCCGGCGTGCGCGGACCAAGAGGACATGCCGAAGACGTGGATGGAGGCCAGGTTGGACAAGGAGAAGGAGAAGGATGTGCCCACACCACCATCTTGGTGTGGTGATGTTTGCAAGCTGAAGGTGTCCACAGACCGCAAGAAGTCATGGACAGAAGGTAGAAGGTTTTTCGTGTGTCCCAACTATGCACATGATCGTCGAAGGCCGACTAACGCATATGACATACCACCGGTATGTTGGGTGTACATACAAAAAACCTCATCAAGTTTGAACTCATATTACTAACAAAAACATGATTTTTATGTAGTCGCCTCCTCCACTTTGCAAGTACTTTACTTGGATAGATCACGAGGTACAAAAAGATGTCCAAGAGGACCAACATCGAGATTACTTACGGAGGCAGCGCCTATTCGAGGAGTCCTTTGCACGGGGATTGTAGCATGAGCGTCGTGAGAAGGAGAAGAACGAGCGCAAGAAGCGTGAGCAAGAGAGGGCACACAAAGAGAAGGAGGCTCATCAAGAAGAGAGGGCAAGAAAACTTGCAAGGGCTCGCGATGCACGAGAGGAGGGCGAGGCACGTGACAAGAAGGAAAAGTGGCCCCGTACTACTCAGTAGACAAATGGAAAGGCACCGGCGTCGATGATGGAATGTCGAGACTTTGTTTAATGTATGAACTTGTCCTTCAAGACCGTGTGTGGACATGAACTACTTATGTCATTTGAGACATCATGTGTGAACTTGTTATTTGAGACCTTGTGTGGTCATGAACTACTTAGGTGCAACCTATTTGAAATTATGTGCAAACTATGCTTTGTTCATATTTTTGTTTGATTTCCAATGTTTAAAAGTGTGTGCAACCTATTTGAAATTATGTGCAAACTATCCAGAGAGCATTTTGCCCATCCAGAGAGCAAATTATGTGCACGTGTGCAAACCCGGACGCCAGAGACCCTGGCGTCTGGGTCCCTATCCAGACCAGACGCCAAGATCCGCGCCAGGGACCCTATCCATACCAGACGCCAAGGTCCCTGGCGTCTAGCTCGTTTTGGTCACGCAGGAGACCAGACACCTGTCTGATCTGTCTGATGCCCGATCCAGGGACCAGACGCCAAGGTCCCTGGCGTCTGGGTCCCTATCCATACCAGACGCCAAGGTCCCTGGCGTCTGGCTCGTTTTGGTCACGCAGGAGACCAGACACCTGTCTGATCTGTCTGATGCCCGATCCAGAGAGCCAGATGCCAGGCACCCTAGCGTCTGGGTTCCTATCCATACCAGACGCCAAGGTCCCTGGCGTCTGGCTCGTTTTGGTCACGCAGGAGACCAGACACCTGTCTGATCTGTCTGAGCATTTTTCCAGTTTGCAACACACCTAGACGCCAAGGTCCCTGGCGTCTGGGTCCCTATGCAGAGAGCATTTTGCCTATTTGCAAGTGTGCACACCCGGACGCCAAGGTCCCTGGCGTCTGGCTCCCTATCCAGAGAGCAAATTTCGAGTGGATATGATTCTTTGCGCCCACCTCTAGCCCTCTCATCCATTCATCTCCACCTCTACCCCTCTCATTCCTTTCATCTCCACTCACTCTCACCTCTAGCCCTCTCATCCACTCACTCTCATCCAGTACCCTAACCCCCCTCAAATCTCTCACGAATCGGTCCGGTTTCACCGTTGGATCTTCAGGATTTTGAAACTAGAAGGTAAATCAACTCCACCCCCATTTTTTGGTTGGTTTAATGTATCATAGTTTTGTGTAAACCCTAGTTTGTTTTCCTCGTGGTTTAATGTATCATAGGTTAGGTACTAAGAGATTTGTGTGTTGTATATGGCTAAGGGTACTCAGTGGGTGCTTAGCCATGTTGTTCATGTCCAAGGCTTGTCTCCATGTGTTGTGCAAGTTAGTGAAGTGGACCTCACTTTTGATTGGTTGAAGACTAAATTCATGTTGAAGCAAGGGTTGAAGGAAGAGGATTTTGTGTACTACGTGAGTAGGAAGCAGTCAGATAGCCCCGGGGAAAGAAAATTGGTTGACATAACTGATGATGATAAGATTCAAGAAATGTTGCAAGAATGGGGATGGAAAAGGGTTGTTGACTTGCATTGCTACATGAAACCGAGTTATATGTGATGTTCATGTCGTTTCAACTATCGTGGACCATCGCGGTCATGAACTACTTATGTCATTCGAGACATTGTATGTGATGAACTTGTCATTCGAGACTATTTGTGAAATTTGAGATTATGTGATAACTATGTTTGTCATTTGCTATTATGTGAACACTAATGTTTGTCATTTTCTATTATGTGAACACTAATGTTTGTCATTCGATACTATAGGTGTTTGCTAGAACAAAATATCTATGCCATTCGATACTATGCTGTGACAAAATATGAATAAAATGAAAAAACTACTACACCAGGGCCAGACGCCATGGACCCTGGCGTCTGGCTGCCCTGTTTCTGCTATCCAGGCCTCTGCTTTTGCTTCCAGTCAACCACCAGACGCCAGAGACTGTGGCTTCTGGTCCCCTGACTTCAAACCATACGCCAAGGACCCTGGCGTCTGGGGCCCTGTACATTATTTTGGACTTGTTGTTTCACACAAGAAGATAGCACATATATAATAATATGACAGGTTCATAGAACACAGAAGATAGCACATTTCACAGAAATTTCACCATGACAAATTCTTGCATACAAACGACAACAAGTTCACAGATTTTTCATCACGACAAATTCATGCATACATAAGACACCAAGTGCATACATAAGACACCAAATTCAAGACAACCTTAAAAGTTTTTACCACAACACCAAGTTCATGCATACAAACGCCACCTAGTTCATGCACTTCCAAACAAGAAGCTCACTTCCTCCTTCCTCTCTTCACGAGTGCTGCAAGTGTACGCGCCTCCTCTTCGCTAGCCTCCTCCTCCTCTTCGTTGTATGCCTCCTCCTCCGCCTCAATGTTGGCCTTATATCTTTGTATTCCTGTTGGGATAAGTTGATGAGGATACTCCAGACTATGGAATTGTGTGTTCCATGTTTTCTTTCTACCTTTCTTGCCTGGTGTCTTAGCTATGGCTTTGCCTTTCCTAGAGTGAGCATTGCCTTGTGTCGGTTGTGTAACCTGTGATGGTTGTGGAGCATCAACATCATACTCATGATCCTCTTGATGTGTTGCATCATACTCATGCTCCTCATGATGTGTTGGCTCCTCTTGATGTGTTGGCTCCTCTGCATGGACCTCCTCCTCCATGTCCTCATCGTTCTGGATATAACGCCGTCTATTAGCTCTGGTGGCGCGGCTACTAGGTGCATACACATCACTGGACTGAGCACCATGGCAAGAAAGCGTTGCTGCCATCTTATGGAACCGCTTCTTGAACTTCTGCAACAACACAAAATATGCTATGATATGAGATGCAAATAAATAATCCGCGAAAAGAAACTTTTATAATATATTGGTCACACCTCCATCGTGCTCCTAAGAGTCCTCTCAGATAATACACCACCAGGTGGATGACTTAGTGCAACATTGGAATCGTTGACGCACAGAAGCAACTCTCTGCCCTGCAATTCATGAACACACCAAACTTATGTATTTGAAAGAAGACAACATGATGCAAGTTTGTTAGAATAGGTCAAACAGACTACCATTTCGTCATGCATCGGTGCATAGTCAACGTGAGCCCCTCTGGTGTCTCTCGCAGCCGTGTTGAAGGTATGATAACCTTCTGCAGTCTCCGGGTCTTCAGACACCAACTCCGACCACTCCTCGTGAGTCCAACCAGGCTTTAGCTTTAACCAGTAACGATCCGCATACCACACTTGATACTTCTGATATGCTGACTGATTGTGAGGTCTATTCTCTGATTGCACTAACATGTCTCTTTGATTCCAAATTTCTATCCACGCACGGTGTTTGTTTGCCCAATCCGATATATCCTGATTGTTCCTTCAATTGAACCTACAAATGATGCACGGGACAAAGCATTAGCAAACATAGACTTATTCAATGCTCTACTACATACTCAAGGCATGCTTGCTCACCGATGCAGAGATAGCATTTCCTCGTTGCTCTCCTCAATTGGAATACCTTGTCTTCTTCCAAATTGTCTTGCCACACGGTCTACAAAGTGCCACTCGACTGCGAAGAAGCATATCATTGGGCACCTCGCCCGCCAAAGATGGCTATCACGCGTGCACATCTCATTAAGATCATAGTCACGATCTTCCATATAAGGCAACCAATGTACCTGCAAAACAAAGAGATACATTGTTAGATACAAGTTTCATTCTTGACTAAATTTGGTCTCATCGAACTTCTCTATACCTGCTCAGCAGTCAAGGTGTCCAGCTCGTTCATATAGCACTTGTATCGCACATGTGAGCTTCCTGTGTACACTGTCACTTGTTCCCAATAGTAAGCAAGCGTAGGGCGCCGATATGGATCATCATCATGCAGCCCGTCATGAGTACCCCGTGGGTTTGCCATGTTGGGGTTCTTGATATCGGGCCGTCCAACCGGGATCCGCTCCCACATCCACACGGATAGGCTCCAAACAAACCCAGCCAATGAGGATGTATCTCCCTTCCCGCGACACGCCAAGTCAAGCCGCAATCAAACAAACATGTTAGATATGGAGGCGCATGACAAATGCAAGTTAAATGGTTGCAAATATCTCTTACCTGAAGATACAAATATGCTAGTGCGGCCGAACCCCAACTATACTGGGTATCCCAGTTATTGAGTAGCTCCAGGAACATCCAGAGGGCCGAGTTCCCGGTTGCATCTGAGAAGACTACCTTGGTTAGTGCATACCAAAGATAGGCCCGCGCGTACTGCTGCACAACCACGTCATTGGCACCCTGAGGGCACGGATTGGTGTTTCCTCTGACCAGTTTTAGCCAAGAATGCCTCACTCTCGCGGTATCGGCCTTGCCTTCCTCAGGGGCGTCGGGCTGAACACCAATTAAAATGCCAGTCCGTTCTTGCCAATTAACGGCACTGACACGACCGGTAACAGCTTGTCCGTTGATAGGAAGGCCGCTTATCATAGCCATGTCCTCAAGGGTCATCGTCATCTCCCCAAATGGAAGTTGGAACGAGTGAGTCTCCAGCCTCCAACGATCCACAAGTGCGGTCAGCGCCGCGTGGTTCACCGGGGGAGCGCGTCGCTTAAACTGCAACACGAATGGGAGAAGATCCAATCCCCGAATGTAAGGCTCGTACCGCGGGTCGTAAGTAAAGTCATCAGCGGAATGACCCCTCATGTGCATAGCAACTACAAGCTGCAAATAAAGTGATGTTTTAATCAATACAAGAACACAAATGAGAAACAATGAAAATTGATAAGTCTTGCTTCTTACCTCTCCCTTCTCAATGGCACGAGCACGATGCTCCTTATCCCACTCATCGATTAATCTGCCATACCAAGGTCCATCATCATCCGCCATCTTAAAAAAATATCAAAAACATCTATGAATACATGAACAATATCAAACAATACTATTTCCTTCTTCAAGTTATGCCATATGAACACACCATTCTTCTCACACATAACCACATCATTTCTTTCTTCTACATATGCACACATATCATCTAGAGTACCAAATTTCACCATCAAATAAATTTCATAATCATCATCCACCATTCTATTGAACAAATCATGTCACACACAATCATCAAATTTCATCATCTCTTTTGCAAATAAAATTATGCCATTTATATATTCAACTTTATTGTCATACCACTTCACACATATAATATTTTTTCTAAATATCTTTGCTTGCCAAAGTAACCTTTTTAGATTCAGACAAATATTATGCCATCTATATATTCAACATATAGCTAATTTACTAGCACATGCATACCTCATCTACAATTCAAAAAAAAATCACAAACTATGTCTATTGGTGGACAACTACAAACATCTACAAACTACACTACCTACCAAATCATCTACCAACTACAAACTATTTCCTAAAACAAAGAAACCATCTACTAGTCTAACATCACCTAATGTGAAATAATGCATTCAACAAGAGAGGGGAAAACAAAAACAAATTGGAGGGAATGGGGGAGAATACCTCAAAGAAGCTTGGGGGGGGTCAGATCTGCGAGTTTGAGCGGTTAATGGAGTAGATCAAGGGGGGGGGTGGGAGGGGGAGAAGGGGCGACGAATAGCCCTCTGTTCTTGACCCAGACGCCAGGAGAAGATGAGATGGGGATGGGTGGGCTGGCCCGCGCCGTTATCCACTTATCAGGGCCAGACGGCAGGGTCCTTGGCGTCTGGCCCCTTTGCCACGTCAGCAGGTCAACGGGTAGGCGGGCAGTGTGGGCCAGAGGCCAGACGCCAGGGTGCCTGGCGTCTGCTTCGCAACCCAGACACCAAGGATGTTGGCATCACCCAAACAGGTCAAAATCGATTTTTTTTAAAAATCAAGGTCAAATCAGGATTTTGTTAACCACATAGGTCAGAACAGTAATTTTGTCCAAAGCTGACTACGACCCGGACTCCACTGTCTGCGTCCGTGACCCATCCATCGGACCTGGCTCGCTGCTACGGTCGAGTCATGCTCTGCCTGCGAATCGCCGTCAGCCGCCTTCAAGTCGCCTCCGGGTCGTTTTCCCCTGGCGAAATCCTGTACAGAATCATCCGTCGTATAAAATCAGGTGATATTCATCCTATATATTTTTAAGTACATGTTAATTTCCTCCGACAAACAACTACTCCGCTCTGTTGTATCTTTTGTACGCAGTCTAATTGTTCACTGCAAACGTGGTTTATACCACGGATGCGGAGCACGTACTAACAACATTGCACCCGGCGTTCGTCCGTGTCACGTTACCCGGTAAATGGACGCGTGCAAACTGACGCCCTTGCGGCCCGGTATACATCAGCTTGCTGGGATCACGCTTGATTGTTACTCAATGGACGTGCGCAAGACGCTGCCCCTATAGCCCGGTCTACATCGACTCACCGGGACCGCGTCTGTGATCGACTCGCCCGTCTGCACCGGCTTACAATGCCGCGGCTGACTCATCTCTCTGAGCCGCCTCTGATGTTGCGGTCGTTTTATTGTCCGCCTTGCGGTCCGGCCTATTCAAAGTGCCGGGTTGACTAACGGACTTTACGCACAGATCATCTGTCGTTCACAAACATCAGGTGATATCCATCTAAATTTATCTTATTAACACGTATTGTTTTTTGTTAAAGAACAATTAGTCTGCCCTGTAATATTTTTACACAGGACAACTTTTTATGCTACTATACCGCGGATACGGAGTGCATGCACTAGCATTCGTCCATGCCACGCTGCTCGACCGACATGCGTGCAAGCCGCTGTTCCCGCGGTCCAGTCCGCATCAACTCGTCAGGACCGTACAAATTGCCCAATAAAACGCGCACATGCCGCCGTCCCCCGCAGTGTGGTCTACATCAACATACGGCCGACTCGCCCGTCCGTACCGGCTTACAACACCGGTGCCGACTCTCCACGTCCACACTGGCTTACAACGCCGCGGCCGATTCATCTGTCTACTCGCATGGCCGACTCGCCCATGATTGATTTCAGCTTCACCATGGTGATCATTGACTCCGTGGTGGATATTTTCTGGCCTAACATATCAGGGATTATTATGTCACTGAGCTATTGGATAACTCATGCCGGTTTATATCACGGTTAAATATGGAGAATCTCAAGCCAACTCCTCGAGTCGTCTTGAGACTCGGGGGCTACAATGACATGACTCGGTAACTCCGGGTCATTGGAGGGAATTGATAACCAAGTTCTGGAGGGCACAACCATATTGATGAAAATTTAAAGTCCGTCAGAAAATTGTCGGTTCAAGATCCGGTTCAAGAGACATCTCTCTCCCGCAAAGTTTTGAAGCTCTCAAATCCGGTTCAAACATCCGGCTCAAGGTAAATTTGTCTCTTACAAAGCTTTTAAGCTCTCAAATCTGGTTCAAAGTTCCGGTTCAAAAAGAATTAATGTCTCACAAGTTCGAGTTCTCAGAAAGATTAAAGGGTGCTAAAAAGGGATTGCTGCCATGATGCATGGTTCAAACATGGGTATTCCGCTTTACGACTTATCTTATTATGCTCACTTGGGGGCTTCCTGTTCATCGAGTATAGCTGTCAATACCCTCTTCTTCGGTGCAATGCCAAAACTTATATGGTCACTTGGGGGCTTCCGGTTCAAACATAGGTCGTATTCGAACCAAAGAGAACATAGCTGTCGGTACCCTCTTGATCGGCACAATGCCAAACTCACTAGGGGGCTTCTTGATCGTATTCGAATCATAGCTTAACCCCTTTTGGGTCCGACGTGGATCATATTCGAATCAGCGCCGTTAAACAACTCTCAAGGTCATTTGGGGGCTTCCTGTTCAAACATAGGTCGTATTCGAACCAAAGAGAACATAGCTGTCGATACCCTCTTGATCGGCAAGGCCAAAGCCACTGGGGGCTATATGATCGTATTCAAATCTTAGCTTATCTCCTTTGGAACGGTTTTCTGATTGTATTCGAATCAGAAG
This sequence comes from Triticum urartu, assembly GCF_003073215.2. Taxonomy (NCBI): domain Eukaryota; kingdom Viridiplantae; phylum Streptophyta; class Magnoliopsida; order Poales; family Poaceae; genus Triticum; species Triticum urartu. The sequence continues at coordinate 548,485,840 of NC_053022.1, forward strand.
CCTCAAAATTTTTGAAGTCTCTTTTTGCAAACAATTTTTTGGATTTTACATGAAACTTTTTTGATCATATCTAAAGTGTATATGAGTGGTTTCTATTTGACCCCGGTTTAATTTTTGATGATAAGTCGCCAGCTTATGACAATCATCATCTATGTGGAAGCACTGGCTTCTAAGGATTGGGTTATCACCCTTGCTGCACAGTCATGTAAACCGGCAGTACAAATTCAATATCACAGTGGTTATATGTGAGATATTATGACCCGCCCTGCGGTAAACCACCAAGGGATCTTGTGACCTACTTGTATGCAGGATAAGACTACATATGGGTGATTACCCGCCCTGGCTTTTGACGTTAAGTCGCCAGGGCATATGTTATTTAAACTCTGTAGGATTTACAAAGCTATGACTTACATAAATGATTAAATTCAAGCCCATCATCAAAGATTGAAATTGGTGTCTCAAAAGGGTTATCAATTCTTGATTTTCTCAAAGCTATAAGCCGCCGGGTTACAAAAATTCTGTCTTACAATGGAGGCGTATTAAATCACCATCGGCCAAGAACCGCTGGGTATTTAAAACTCTGGATTTACTTGTCAACAGATAAGGTATTTGAATTTTTAAATAGCCAAACTTGGCTAGATTTTCATTATGATATTGAATGATTGAGGTTTTCAAACTGGGTTATTCAAATCTTTAATAACCAACATGGCTGTATTTTTATTATGGTTATCAGTAACTAATATTATTGAGGTTTTCAAAGTCGCTTCAGCGCAATGGCTATTATTTTATCAATGGATATGATTTATTCTACAATGAAAGGAATAGTCCCGAGTCGCTGCAGGCTTACGGCCCGGCACTTGGGGGCTACATTATTCAAATTGAGATTACATCGAATATGCAAGTCCCATGTCACTGCCAGCATGCACCATGGCACTTGGGGGCTAATGCAAAAGTCATTTTTTTTCTCAACTTATTGAAGACCCGGCTCATCACATTGTAATAAGCCGGCCCTTGGGGGCTACCAATTGCTCCTATCAACAATTTAAGGTACACAAGTCTTAATCCATTATATTGAAGGGTCCACTACTCAGTGGGTAAAGCACAAAGCTCTTAACCTTGTTGCCGTGGGTTCAAGCCCCATGATGGGGGTTACATCATATGATGTTCTTTTCCAAGAAATACATATAAAGTCCCAGCTCAATATTATCTTACTGAGCCAGCCCTTCGGGGCTACACGTTGCTGTTCAAATCTACATGATCATATTTATAAAGTCCCTGCTCATTATTGCATAATGACCCGGCCCTTGGGAGCTACACTGGTTGAAGTTTTATGAGCATAAGGCAATTACAAGTCCCAGGTTGCTGCAAGCATGACAACCCGGCACTTGGGGGCTACATATGTGGAATACCCAGTTCTGACTAGTGATTGAGATGAACAACATGGATTTCTTCAAAGTGGCAATATTTATATTGAAGCAAGTCTTAAGTCATCACCTTGCTTTACTCAAGACTTGGGGGCTACAGGTAATATGGATACGAGGGAGAGAAATCTTCAAAAAAAATTCTTAGTTATGACCCGGCATCATCATAAGATCAACCCGACATCAGCAACAATTACATGATTCGGCATCGGCTATTTTATAATCCGGCAGTTTGGTAATGATAAACTGGCAAGTGTTACATCTTCAAGCCGGTTGAAAGTCAGATGAGTATTTCAAGACCAATATTTTTTAAGCTGGCATTTTGGAGGCCGACTCAAGTGGATTATCTCTTACTATATTTCTCTACAAGAAAACCAATGTCAGCAAATTGATTCTAAAGATGGCCTATTGACCCGGATTTTTCAAAAAGAAGTATCTGGATTATTTGCATTGACAAAGTTGAAGCATATCAGTTAAAGAAGATTTTCTATGGGGATATGGACATATTTATATCAACAAGGAAATGACAAGGACTTAAAGATGTTCAGGTGCTGGCTTACAAGAATATTTAACCCGGAGCACAACCTGTCAAATTTGTTCTTGAGTTATTTTGTAGGATCAGTTTAACATGGATAAATCCAAATTAAACTGGGCCTAATGTCGGGGATATACCTCGCGGTATGACCCGGCCGGATGGATGACCCGGCTGGGACTTGTCGACTCACCAGAGACCCGGCTGGAGCTAGGCGACTTACTGGCGATCCGCCCGGACATGGCGGTTTACATGTAACCCGCCTAGACATTGTGACTCACTGGAGACCCGGCGGGCGGATCAGACGGACGACAAGGCCCAAAGCCCAACATACCGGCTTATACTCTGGTGCGTCGGCTTAAGACGGAAGGCATGAGGAGTATTTCCTTTACAAGGAAGCAAGACCCGTACTTGTATCCGACTTGTAATAGAGAATAAGTTAGTTCTAATCCTACTAGGACTCTACATGTAAGCCGCCCCTTCAACATATATAAGGAGGGGCAGGGCTCCCCAAAGGGGGAGAAGCAAGAAGAAACAATCGATAAGGCTAGACACAACTAGGAGAGCCGGTTTACGGCGACTCCCTCATGATCATAATGAGACCTAGCCACAAACATCATGTAGGGCTATTACCGGACGATGTTTCCCGGGGCCCGAACCTGTCTAAATCCTCGTCCTGTGTGTTGCGTCTCTCGATTCCGCTCAACCCCTCTCAAGCTACCACATAGATGCGTTGGCCTTGCGACTAAGTCCTCACACTAGGACATCTACCGTGACAATTCCACGACAGTGCTGGTAGGGTAACGTACCGCACCTCTGCACACAATCTCCTACATGGTGGAAGTTTCCCGCTCTAAGTGCAGGCGTTAGTGCCGTCCATGAAGCGGGTCACACTCCGGAGCTGGGTATTTTCTGTTTAAACCTCCCACAATCCTAGAAACTTTCTAATGGAAATAGATATAAAATTTAGATGATTTGGCCAAGGAATAAAAATTACACAAACAAGTCAAAGTAAGAGGGGTTTTTCTGCAAATTTAAAGCAAACATTATTATAGTTGTTCAAATTTGAAAACATAGTATACTAAAAGAATCCTTTCAAGATTCTGATCCAAAAAATATAAAATTTGTCCAAATTGATGCATGTATGAATTACTTGTGATTTTGACAAAGTATAATGACCTATTTGCAAAAGTACATGAGGTCACATTTTTAATATATTCAAAAACATAAACAAAGTGAATATTCATAATCTATGAAAAATTCTACCCCAAATTGATATTTAATTTGTATATGTTTAAGTTTACATAAATCAGGTTTGAATTAATCAAATTCAAACTATTTTAAAAAAGAAAATGATTTAAAAATTAAAAACAATAAAGAAAAATACTATGCCGATGGACGCCGTCAAGGCCGTCGGCATAGATCTAACGACGTTAGACGTCCGTCAGCAAACGAGCCATGCCGACGGCTGTCGTCGGCATAGGTCTAGAATTGCCGATGCCAGCATTTGCGGACGGCTTTTCGCCGGCCGTCGGCAAAGAAACAAGAGCCATCCATGATTTGCATGGTCCGGTTGCCTAATTAAGATGTTTGTTTGGCAGCTAAGACAGGAGTGCGGTTCTGGCGCGGTTGGCTAGCGCGTAGGTAAACTTAAAAAATCAGACCATCGTTGTGAAGAAACGCCCAATGACCACTTGGATCGCCACATATACAACTTCTGACTAGGCTAGTACAACGTATGCGTCTAAATCTGTGGGAACGCATAAGTTGCAAGTCTGAGTGTTCCCACCATTTCTAAGTTTTTTGTGCGACGCCAGGCTCTATAACAGAAAAAAAATCAATTGTGTGCTAGCTTAACGGTTAATTCCGTTGTACTATATGCTTGGGATTAACCTCTGAAGCCCATGCTCTGTTTTCTTGACATGGACAGAAAAAAGAAAGACACCTGAAGCCAGCTGTAACAGTAAAAAGGAAAAAAGGAATTTTTTTAATAATACGTCAAAGATGTACAATACTTTTATAGAAAGGAGCAAACATATATACAACAGAGTATCCACAGATGCCGGGCATCCTAGATAACACACACACACCCAGTACAACACAACTAAAGAACTCTAGCCTACTCTCTCACAAATCTTCAATGTCTACCCACACCCGCCGTGCTTGGGCAGGGCAAGATCTCCGGATCGCTCTCTTCCTCCTCCACGAGATAAGTCTACCCATGGCATCTTTAACCTCATCCATGATCTGTTCCACCAGCTGCCGTGTCCCCCTCTGCTGTGCCGTTCTGCCGAAGACACGCGCATTGCGTTGTTTCCATAGTGACCAGGCAATGGCAATCACCAGTGTGTCGAAGCCTCTTCTTTCTAAGAAAAAGGAAAACTCATCTGGGCCACCCAGAGAGATGATGATAGGCCGCCAAACTGCAGTAGTGTGCAAGGGAGAAACTTTGGCCATATATAACCTGTCCAGGTTTTCCATCGAGCACGGAAGGCCGGTATCCCGCGTCATAGGTGCAACCTGTAGTGGTTAGAGATGTCTAGTGGCACATGTCTATTTCGTTGCATCGATTGGTCAGAAAATGGAAGCCTATTTCGTTGATCTATATACTGTATTTTGCTGCATCGATTGGTCCCTGTGGTGCCAAATCTGCAGCCCTTGTTGTGTACAGTGCAACCCTCTTGCATTTATGTCTGTTGGCTTTCCGTTAAGAAACACACGTTGGATGAACAGTTGCTTCCTCCAGAATCAAGTCGGTTGTGAGCTTCTGATTGAGAGTGCTTGGCATGGACTCGTTTAGCCGTGCGTGCCCGCAAAGTCCGGCGAATTTTCCAACAGGAATCTGTGATGTCAAAGCTAGCTAGGTGGCAATTAGTACCACCACCATGGGACATTCGGACCCATGCATGCATAAATACAGTATATATATACTGGACTGGAGTGCCTCCATCCTCGTGGAGAGACCACTGCATCTATCAGCAATGGCAACGATCAGCAGGGCCGCCACCGTCTTCGTCGCAGGCTCTAGGTAATTCAGCAAGCTCATCATCTGTAGAAAATGTTAGTCACGTCTCATGTCATGTGTTAGAGTCACCATGTGGTCAAGGTGTTCATCGTATTTATTTGGTTTGCTTAGTTTGTTTTGAGTTGTGATGAAACTTGAGGCTACGGCAGTGTGTGTGTGCACGCGTATGCCGTTGCATGAGGGAGCTGTAGAGCTGCTGGGGGGGGGGGGGGGGGGGGGGGGGGGGGGGGGGGGGGGGGGGGCGTAGAAGGTTGGCGCCGCCTTAAATCGTGTGGCCGTGTCAAAGGTTGTAACGGGTGCGCCTAGAAATTCATTTCGAGTTTTATTCTTCCCTTCCCTGGGAAATTCCAACATCATCTGCAACACGTTAAATTAATTTCTACTCCCAGCATTCACAAATATAAGATGTTTTGAACATTTTAATATGAACTACATACGGGCTGAAATGTATGAACAAATGCACTAAAACATTTCTATATACGTCTGATTTATAAAAAAAATAAAACATCTTATATTTATGAATGGAAGGAGTACTTTTAACCAACAATGACACGTTGCATGCAGGGCTACCCTGCCTGAGAGTGGCCAAGGCTGCGAGGCTGAGTTGTAGGTGCAGCTACTCAAGGACCTGAAGAAAAAGGTGTCTTCGGCAGTCAAGGGTGCACCTCTGCTTGTTGAGACGAGTGCCATGATGGTGACGGCGGGCCCGGTGCTGGCTCCGACGCTGGTCCTAGCGCTGGTGGACGAGCGGATGTTGACCGTGGGTGCTGAGGTCAGCAACGACCTGCTGGGGTGTATCCTGGTGGTTGCCTTCGGCCTCGTCTTGTCCTACATTGTCTATGTTAAGAATAGAATAATTGCTTATTGATTAAACTAATTAGGATTAAGTTAATTGTTAGATAGGTTGCTTGGTTCTTAAGTAACCATGTACTTCCTTAGCTTTCAAGGTAACTATGTAATTTTTTGGCTCTCAAGTAACTATGTGTTTACTTGACCGCCAAGCACCATGTGTACTTTCGTCTGGGTATAAATAGCCCACTTCTATCATCAATAAAAAAACTGATGGATCATCTTTCATTCAACTCTCTTGTTCTTTACTTTTCATTAGGCTAAGGCGGATACGAACAGAGGCGAATTATCTGGTATCCGTCGCACGACAGCGTCCTCGGCACCGACTATGGCGGTGATGCAGCCTTCAGCATGGCGCGCTTGCCCCTGGTCCTGGCCATCGGCCGGCTCTAGCACATCATCCATGGAAAAGACGAACATGCATTTACGATGCATGCATACAAGAAATCCATCGGGAGAAAGCCACTTAATTGTCTATTTATGATTAGCATCACTGATTCATTGACCGATTGTACTTTCCCTGAATCAGCAAGCATTCCAAACAGAGAAAAAAGAGAACGGTGATGTGTAATCCCATCAGCGGCAACCGCTTCAACCATGGCGAGAAAAACGCAACTTTTAGGATCGAAGCGGCGCTCTTTGATGCACGACGCAGTGGCGCCCTCCAACGGAACCTTCTGCATACGGCTCCCCACCAGTTCGGTGATTCCCAGCGCGTGACGGCTCCCGACCCTGCGCGGCATCGCCCTCCCGCACGCTCGTAGCAGCGGCCGTAGGTTGCAGGACACGGCACCGAACGCTCAAAGCAATTCTGCGTCTGATAAGAAGGGAAATAAATTAAGAATTTACTCATCTTATGGGTAAAGTCTGAAATAAACCCCAAAGTTGTAGATGCCGACGCGAACAAACCCTCACCTCCAAATCCCTGAAGTTGGTACCCTGTATTTACAGTTTCCGGTCAATCTAAATCCTGTATGAGTAAAATCTGGTTTGTTGCAATAGGAAGGCACGATCCCAACCGGGATTGATTTCTACTGTCACTTACAATATGGACCCACCTGTCATATGTAACTCCTCAATGGCGAGCATGGCCGCAGTGCCGGTGTCCATCGACGGATTGTTGGCACTGTCAAGATTAACCACGAACTACACCTTGATTATTATGAAAAGACAAGAAAAACATCATGCATCACAAGGCCTGTTGCAATCCAGCCGTGTCCAACGTCTTGTGTGCGTGTATCGAGAAGAGATCATCTAATCAACCAAACGAGGCTCGTGTACTAGTTCAGGAATACATCAAGCTATCCCTGTACGTGCGTGTCTTCCGGCGGAACTTTGATCCTCAGTCGGTGCTCGTCGACATTGTCGTGAATACAGAGAAGCTAGGTGGCCGTGGTCATCGTCCCCCTTGCCGCGCATGCACACAGACCACGCCCACTGAGCTGCAGTGGGAGGCGGACATGGCGAGATGCTCAAGCCAGTGCGGCGTCAGGAGCAGGGATAGCGGTGCTGCAGCGAGATGGGGTCTTTGACCCATCCCAGAGCACCGCCGTTGCTGCGACTCAGCACAGGCCTCCAGGGCCACGCGCCAGCCGCGATGCTCTAACGCGAGCGCGCCCACCGCGATGGCCGCGTTCATCGGCCTCGGGAGCGGCGGCGCACCCCTGACGCCTCACCTCCGCGATTTGTGGCAGGAGCTCGTCGTGCTGCAGGAGCTTCTCGTCGTGGACGGCGGCAGCCCACGAGACACGACGTCAACGAAGCCGAGGGAGATGTCGACCCTCGTCCGGTGATCCCTGACGGCGGCCTTCGTCCTCCTGATGGCAAACAACTCCTCTTCGTTGGCGTCCTAGCTCCTCAGTTGCCTTGGTTGTCATGCACATGGCTGCTATCTCCATCATCGCCTCCTTGCTCACCATATGGCAGCAGGCTCGCCCCGGCTACATCTACCCCCGCCTATGCATCAGGAGCATCTACCCGATAGACATAGATGGATCTGTGAGGAAAGGGAACAGGAGGAAAGAGGTGGGAGCGAGGAAGAAGATGGCTTGACCCGCACAACCATGAGAAAAGCGAGTTCCCGATCAAGTTGTGCGTTCCCAGTGTGCCAAACATATCTAGGGTCAGAATAGACCGGGATCAAAGAGTTTATAGGGTATCAACTTCAGGGATTTAAAGGTAGGGGTTTATTCGTGTCGACCTCTACAACTTCAGGGTTTATTTTGACTTCACTCTATATCCAAGACTTATTGTGAGCTTGAGATATAAGCTAATATTTCTTATATCGACCATATACCTTTTGTTGGTATGATATATCCACATTGAACTTCTCATATATGTTTTGGATATATGTAGACTGATCTGTATTCTTGAGAGAATGCTCAAGTTGTAAACTTAAGCTAAATTTGGTTTAATCCGAATTTCCCGTCTTGAGATGATTTTGTGCATGTTTAGGTCTTGTATAGACATGTCGTCAATATATATTGAGGTGATGAAAGGAAATTAAATTTGGGATTCCTTTATTAAACATGTAAATAATCATCATTATTCGAGTAATCCTTTTGAAGAAGGAACTCATTTAGTCGGTAGTACCATATGACTTCCGACTATTTCAAGTCATAGAGTGACTTATGAAGTATTACACAAAACTTGTTGCGATTTGCTTTTAGATTCGGAAGTATAAGCCCTTCAGGAACTTCAATAGAGATTTCTAAAATGAGTGACTCATATGAGTATGTAGTCACTGCATCCATTAACTACATGGATAATATTATATTTTTATTGCCAATGATATTTAGTATCGAAACATAATTCCACTCATACCAAGAGGGTATGTTACATCATAATCGATGTCGGGTCTCTGCGTGAACCCTTTTGCTACAAGGCTCGCTTTCTCACCACCTCATTGACTTTGTTTATGAATGAGAAGTTTTTAATATTCCATACGGAAGATACTTATGAGGAGTAGATATTACTGTGGTAAATACCACTCGTTTGCATAGCGAGTGCTATTCTTCATTACTTGCTTCCTTTTATGTGAACAATATGAATGCAAGAGGCACTCTACCATGGATTTTGGTTCAGGGCCCAAAAGGTTTTAGTATATTGAGAAGAAATATATGCCGACAAATGTAGTCTTTAGTTTATATGATTCTGATGGAATCATTGAAGTTTGTGGGTAAAATATTTGTTCCATTTTAACTCCTTGTGATTTCCTTCAACAAATGGAGTCAAGGTGTTTCGATGTCCCGGCACCAAAACATTTGTGCACATTTATGCCGGGATTTGGATTATGAGCATCCAGTGAGGTGTCTTTCAACTTGATGTTGAATTACATTTACTGGTTGAGGATTCAATTTCCTCTGTTTCCGCGGAAGTATATGAGAAGTTATATCTCGTCTTATCAGATTTTCTCCCCCTCTTGCTCTCATTTGGGGAGAAGAGTGGTTTATCAGGTACCTCCACTCTTTCCGATACTTTACTACAGGAATTTAGAATTTAGTGACACCTTGTCATCAGTAAATGTATGTGGCAGATTTGCAATGTGTTGCAAATATATGATTCTCTAAACTTTCTAGTTCAGATTCTTTGAGTATGTGGATATAAGGATTGAATGTCAATAACATTTCTAATTTATTTCTCGGCATTCTTTGTGGTACTTATCTCCCCCTAATGTCGGAAAATATCCTTATTGCTGATGCAATCAGCATACGGGCTATAAATAATTTTGATTGACGGATAAATTGTTATTCCTCACATAGATCCCTAATTTTTTGTGAGTGCCCATTGATGTACGCTGGAGTGGTGATATCGGTATGTAACCGAATTATCGCAGATGGGAAATACTTTGTTGATTTCCACATAGTTACTACAAGGGGGAAGTAGTATGATATGCAGTTGGTATGATTTAGATCATACTTACGGTGTGTAAGGACGTATGATTCCAGCAACAGGCTGGTAAATTTACAATTCTTTAAAAGTGGTCATGTAATTCATTTACTACCTTTGATAAAAAAATTAGTTAAACCATTCTGGGTATGTACATAGGGTACTAAATGCAATTAGAAAATTCTCGTGAAATGAGTTCAATGACATTGTCCATTCAAATGGTTTTATCCTTTGTTCAGGAGAATTTGCTCTTACTTTGATAAGTTAAGCAATTTATCGGGTAAGATCATGATTGTGTGTGATAACACACACTTAAAACATTTTATGAGTGTGTATATGAGTACCATGAAGTGTCTAAATTACCCCAGATAATGGTTCAACATTCCACATATATCTTTTGAATGTGTTCAAGAAAGAATAATTGGCTCATTTAGAATTTTAAGGTGAGAGTTCCTTAAAACAGATTTCCCCTATGGCACATGTGGTGCACATATAATTTGATGATATGGGGAATATTTTGCAACTTGTTAAGTTGTGACCAACAGAATTGTCAAATAATTTTCTAATCATCCCCAAACCAGGATGGCTAAGGCTATCAAGCCTAATATTTAATTCATTAATACTTAGAAAATCATTGTGTACGCAACAATATTGAGTACGAATTGAAACATACATACAAATTTATCGAATACTGTATCCAATGGATATGATATTGGACATTTTACTACATGCAGTAGTACAAGTATATGCTAATAATATGTTGGGATAATTAGGAGATTACCCGAGGTCTCTGATATTCTTGAGTGCAAATGAGTTTATCCTCCATTTTCTGCACTAGATTGTGGTCCTCATTCTGATGAAGATTCTGAGAACAATCCTTTACCAGAATCTGGTTGTTATTTGCAAATTTTCAAATTTATCCCATTGAACTTATTGGCCTTTTAATAACTTTGTGGTGTGGTTCGACCATATGTTTGAGGGTTTGGTAATCATAGGTACAATAGTTATATAACCACACATTTGACAAACTTGAGAGTTGTCTTTTGATCATTTGAAAAACGACAGATTCCTATTAAGAGATAATTCTATCTTTGGTTGTCTATGAGCCTCCACTTTACTTCGAATTCCTCATGGTTCTCTTTTGTGACCACTAACTTGCATAGTTTTCTCGGTACTAGCAAGAATTTCAAATAATGGTATAGCACCCGTTGGGTGAATATGATGATTTTAAGAAATTTCATGTTTCTTCATCATAAAAATGGTAGTACCATCTTAAGAGGAGGTAAAGTGTATAAGGAATTTTCAACCGGATCTGCATATGAAAATATTTGATCACGGGATCTCAACTTGAAAGTTGATTAAGTGACAGAACTGTGAGCTACGGTAGACGTGAGGTCTTGAAAAAAAACTAATGGGTGATCATTCGCAATGTGCTCATGTCAACATGTATCTCTTAAGGGAAATATTCAGAGTAAATGAATATTCATCCATTATGTACTTAGTTTAAGAACTAAGTGAAGTTGGTGACACATATGAACATACTTAGCTACTAAGAGAATAGCCATGACACATTTTCGGAATGTGGAGTTATAGTGCCACAATGCCATTAATGGGTACAATGACTGATGTCATAAATCATCTTAAAATAAACAATCTCACCTAACATGAATTTGCATTTACAAATGTCATCCATGTGTTACATGAAAAAGGCTCATGCATTTATTCAATTTACTTTTAGGAGTAAGCGATGTATATGGATAGACTGATTTGTTTGAGAACAATCTTGGCCAAGGTGATCCTTGGTGAACCTGGGTGTATCCTTCAATACAACGCATGTGATGAAGTCATTGCTAACATTCTGGACTTTATTCTCGACGAAATATGCAACTTTAGAATCACTGGGTATGCATATATTTGCGTAATTCTCTACAACTTATTCAAGCAAAATGAGGCTTGAATAATTGATATTGGTAGATAATACCATTCAACATGTAATGATCATGCATGAATTTACTATGATAGTAAATCATTATAGTGAACAACAACAATTGCTTCAAAGGAGCAAATTTTGAAATCGCTGATGCTTTATAATCATATGTGTAGACATCAATTTATAGGATAACACTTTGAAGATAATCACCAATATGGTGTAGATCTCGCAGTAATAGAAACGTAGTCTGACTTTTGTCAGTAGATGTTCATAATTCTATTACCTTATGTTATGCTAAATGGGTGAAATCACATTGAAGGTAATCATCTGTGAAAGTGACATGATGTAGACCTTACAGTAATAGTGGATAGTCTGCAAAATTTTGCAGTAGATACCATTATTACCTTATGATATCTTGAGGTATTCACATGTAATATTAATATTTGGAAGGGCACGTTGAATGTAGTCATCTTGTTAAAATGACAAGATGTAGACCTCACAGTATTGATGGATAATCTGCAAACTGTGCAATAGATGCCATCATTACCTTGTGATTCACAAATAAAATTTTGGGATAGTCGTATTAAGTACGACACTTAAAAATTCTTGTTTGAATTTATATCATCGTTTGCAGGAATAATAATAATTTTTGTTGCAAAATCATAGTTGTTGTCATAGAAGACAGAAAAGTGTCTTAAATTCCAAAGGAATAGGTCTCAAATGCAAGCAAAATATTATTTTGCAGTAGTATTACTGAGGTAATAAATATAGATGCAAAAATTTATATAAATGCTTTTGCAATATATGAAGATTTAATGACTTCAAATGGTATCTTAAATGATGTAAAACAATGTATAATTTTATTTACATTGTTTGGGAAGACCTAAAGGTCAAAAAGGGTGTGCTGCAAATATGTGTTCACACAAATTTGTATAACCTAAGGGTTATAATAAGCAAACCGATATAAACCCAGGGATTAAGTTCATGAACTAGCACATGAATATGTAAGTCCTTGAGGGCTTAATTGACGAGAACTGCCAAAGAGGATAAAATCCCCAAATTTCTTCTCCCGTGCGTTTAGGGATTTGCCGTTGCCGTCGCTTTGAGAAGGATGTCATGGCGTGCTGGACGCCGGGAGGTGCGAACCGCTGCGGGGCCGAAGGCCATGGACGTCGCGTTGCTGGAGGGCATGGCGGCCGCGACCGCCGAAGAGCGCTTCGCCGGATGGCATCAGGCGCTTGATGCCACGTTCGTGCCGGATCTGAGGACCATGTCGGATGGCTGAGATCGCCGCATCTGGAGGCAGCGCCGACCGCATTGGGCTGCAGAGTTTGGATTGGCCTCTGCCTTGCGCTGAGAAGATGCGGTTTTGGATATTAATTTTCATCTTCTTGTCTCAACACTTCCTCTCATCTTGCCTTGATCTCTATGATTGGAGATTTTCTGTTCGGAGTGATGTCGTCTCGCCTCTCGGAAGAAGCATGCTTCTCCTGACCTTTTTCTGGTACAAAGCAATTCGCATGAGTGCATGCATGTACATAGAGAATGATCAATTGACTGATTACGGGATGATAAGATGAGGAGTGAAGTCTAAAATAAACCCTGAAGTTGTAGAGGTCGACACGAATAAACCCCTACCTTTAAATCCCTGAAGTTGATACCCTAAACTCTTTGATCCCGGTCTATTCTGACCCTAGATATGTTTGGCACACTGGGAACGCACAACTTGACTGGGAACTCGCTTTTCTCATGGTTGTGCGGGTCAAGCCATCTTCTTCCTCGCTCCCACCTCTTTCCTCCTGTTCCCTTTCCTCACAGATCCATCTATGTCTATCGGGTAGATGCTCCTGATGCATCAGCGGGGGTAGATGCAGGGGCGAGCCTGCTGCCATATGGTGAGCAAGGAGGCGATGATGGAGATAGCAGCCATGTGCATGACAACCAAGGCAACTGAGGAGCTAGGACGCCAACGAAGAGGAGTTGTTTGCCATCAGGAGGACGAAGGCCGCCGTCAGGGATCACCAGACGAGGGTCGACATCTCCCTCGGCTTCGTTGATGTCGTGTCTCGGTGGGCTGCCGCCGTCCACGACGAGAAGCTCCTGCATCACGACGAGCTCCTGCCACAAATCGCGGAGGTGAGGCGTCAGGGGTGCGCCGCCGCTCCCGAGGCCGATGAATGCGGCCATCGCGGTGGGCGCGCTCGCGTTAGAGCATCGCGGCTGGCGCGTGGCCCTGGAGGCCTGTGCTGAGTCGCAGCAACGACGGCGCTCTGGGATGGGTCAAAGACCCCATCTCGCAGCAGCGCCGCTATCCCTGCTCCTGACGCCGCACTGGCTTGAGCATCTCGCCATGGCCGCCTCCCGCTGCAGCTCAGTGGGCGTGGTCTGTGTGCACGCGCGGCAAGGGGGACGATGACCACAAGCACCTAGCTTCTCTGTATTCATGACAATGTCGACGAGCACCGACTGAGGATCAAAGTTCCGCCGGAAGACACGTACGTACAGGGATAGCTTGATGTATTCCTGAACTAGTACACGAGCCTCGTTTGGTTGATTAGATGATCTCTTCTCGATACACGCACGCAAGACGTTGGACACGGCTGGATTGCAATAGGCCTTGTGATGCACGATGTTTTTCTTGTCTTTTCATAATAATCAAGGTGTAGTTCGTGGTTAATCTTGACAGTGCCAACAATCCATCGATGGACACTGGCACTGCGGCCGTGCTCGCCGTTGAGGAGTTACATATGACAGGTGGGTCCATATTGTAAGTGACAGTAGAAATCAATCCCGGCTGGGATCGTGCCTTCCTATTGCAACAAACCAGATTTTACTCATACAGGGTTTAGATTGACCGAGAACTGTAAATACAGGGTACCAACTTCAGGGATTTGAAGATGAGGGTTTGTTCGCGTCGGCATCTACAACCTTGGGGTTTATTTCAGACTTTACCCTGGATATTTCCATCAGGAAATACAAGATATGGCCATGATATAATATAATGATATTGGCTTTTTCTTTGATCCCAACAATGCCATATCAATGACTGAATTTGCAGGAATAGCCTTCATATGGAAGTCATCTAAATGGGCTTTAATGGCTATTTCTAGTTATCATTCTGACATAATTGCTTTATCTAAAAGCATTGCAAAATATGCATAGTTTAGTAGAATGATTAGCCACGCTCAAATCATGTGGTTGAGATTCATCAGAATCACATAACTTGATTTATCAAGACGCTACCGCTTGTGTTACTCAAAGACTACAGGTTATATGAAGAGCAATATTATAAAGTACATTGTTCAAAAATTACTTATCCTAACGAATTATAGAAAGTGAGTAAACTATATGCAAACAACATACTTTGAAAACCCTACAGATTATTCATAATGTTATGATCATATAAATGGAATTTGTATTACACATTCTCCATGTTTGCAAAGTTCAAGGGGAGTAATTTCCCAAAATCTATAACCTATTAACAATCCTAAGATTGCATATATTGTACTCTTTTTCCCTTCATGAGTTTTCCCTAATGGTTTCTCATAAAGGTTTTTAACGAGACAATATAAACACAAGTGCCTGTATATGTCATACATTTTCTCCTTATATTTTTCCCAATGGGTTTTAAAGGAGTTTTCAATGGCATATCATATCACACTCTTTTCCCTTATGAGTTTTCTATCAAAGTTTCTTATAATGGGTTTTAATAAGGCAATATCTTATCAAAGATTATACGTCATACTTTCTATTTTCCCTATCGGGGTTTTTAAAGAAAGTACCCAAGACATATTAATTGTTCTCTAAACTCATCGATGATTTTTCACCTTCTTCAAAGGTTTTTCTCATATGAATTATCAAGAGACAATAATCATTATATGTTGCATCATTTTCTCCTTATTATTTTTCCTACTGGGTTTAAAGGAGTTTTAGCAACATATCTGCACTATTCTCCTCATATTTTTCCCATAGGGTTTTTGGAGGAGACATTTAAGATTGTTCAAAGAATTTGTTAAGATGATGGATGTACCAAAGAAGAGGCGTTGTACAAGGGGGAGTGTTAAGAATAGAATAGTTGCTTATTGATTAAGCTAATTAGGATTAAGTTAATTGTTAGATAGGTTGCTTGGTTCTCAAGTAACCATGTACTTCCTTGGCTCTCAAGGCAACTATGTAATTCTTTGGCTCTCAAGTAACATGTGTTTACTTGACCGCCAAGCACCATGTGTACTTCCGCCTGGGTATAAATAGCCCACTTCTATCATCAATAAAGACTGATGGATCATCTTTCATTCAACTTTCTTGTTCTTTACTTTTCACTCAAAACAGTCTACTCGTCCATCCTCAACGACGATGACGACCAGTCCGGCGCCGGCGGCATCACGATCTGATTAGTGAAACCGTTGCATAATTGCCACAATCTATCAAGCATGGATGAATACCAAGTTACTTATTCCAGCTAGAAAATCGGCTAGCTATATTCTATGACAAATGTTAAATAACTGCAGTCTTAATGGGTGTGTATTTGTAATGCGGATGCCGCTGGTATGAATCAAATTTAGTTGTATTAATCTACTTGTTGAATGTCTGTGCGTTGTCACGGGCCTTATAAAAATTAGCTGGTTGCATATATAAACATAATGGATTAGCTAACTCTCATCTAGATAAGAATTACCCCGCAAAAAAAAATCTAGATAAGAATTAGTTAAGTCACATATAAGTCTCCACCATATGATCAAAGACTAATTTTCATGCAGAATTACGATCACTCGTTGGTGTGTGGGTTGTCGCGCGCGTGTGCTTGTTGTCTGTTTTCTCTTTGCTTTGAGTCTGGGCTGGTCTTTTGTTTTCTCTGTCTGGGCCTAGTCTGTGTGGTCAGATGGGCCTTGTTTGTGCTATGTGGGTTGTTGGACGCTCCTGGGCGGCCGGCTGCTTTTTTGCCAAACAATGCGCGTAATCATCCGTGTGACTAAAAAGAACACTGCTAATTAATCATTTTTTTATGTATGTAATGGATGTCTGCATGCCACTGCATTAATGTTCATCATGTTCATCCCTTGTGCATTATTTTTTGGTTTTCAAAATTATAAAAGACATATCTTCTAAACCGCGTGTCAAAATTCATATCCGTTTTCACTTTTCAAACCCTCGCGACGTGCTCTTTAAAAGTAGATCCCGCATGGGGATGTTTCGACGAATTAATCTTCCTATCAACTAAACATCAATATGTGTACAATTAGACTACATTGTCCCGTCAACTGAGCATATATGTATGTAACTAGTCCTGTCAACTAAATATCAATGTGTATGTAACTAGACTACATTGCCGCGTCAATTGCGCATATGTGTGCAACTAGTGTCCTGCCTACTAAACATCAATGTGTGTGTAACTAGACTATATTACAAGCTAACTGAGCATATGTGTGTGCAACTAGTCTTCCTGCGAACTAAACATCAATGTGTGTGCAATTAGACTACATTACAAGCCAACTAAACATCAATGTGTGTGCAACTAGTCTTCCTGCCAACTAAACATTAATGTGTGTGCAACTAGATTACATTACAAGCCAACTAAACATCAATGTGTGTGCAACTAGACTACATTATAAGCCAACTAAACATCAATGCGTGTGTAACTAGACTACATTATAAACCAACTAAATATCAATGTGTGTGCAACTAGACTAAATTACAATCCAACTGAGCATATGTGTGTCCAACTAGTCTTTCTGTCAACTAAATATCAATGTGTGTGTGACTAGACTATTTTACAAGTCAACTAAACATTAGTGTGTGTGCAACTAGACTATATTACAAGCCAACTGAGCATATGTATGTCTAATTACTCTTCCTGCCAACTAAACATCAATGTATATGCAACTAGACTACATTAAAAGCCAACTAAACATCAATATAGATACGGATGAGCACTATTGCTTGTTCGCTCCTAAATCATAGATTGTTGCTTGATATCAACTACCTACCTAGAACTTGTGTGCTGCTACGCTATTCTACTGTATCTCACGAGAAGCAAGTAACCAATTAACAAGATCTGGGCTATAAAACTAGAAGTATGACATGTGATTAACCAATAAAATGTACGGATAGCATTTTCTTAATCCCAAGCCATGCACGTGTATTTGTCTTCAGGATTTATATCACCTACCATGATGGAGATTACAGGGAGAAGGACAGATTGGAGGAGGCCGGAGTAGGATCGGTAGTTTACTAAGGGGGTGTTTGGTTAGCTGTGTTGCACCTGGCTGGCACATGGCATGCAAATTTCAGCGCGTTTGGTAGCCTGTATGGCCTGCTAAGCCTGGCCCGGCTGATGCAAAAGCAGCCCTCTTAGCCAGGCTGAGGGGAACGTAAGAATCGGGCGTTTCCGGGAGCCAGGCCCGCGCTTGCACCCGTGCCTTGACTTAAACGAAACGGTATATGAGATCGCTCCTGATGTTTTCTGAAATTACGTTGAAACTGCCACCACAACCTTCCCTGCCTCTCTTTCCTCTCTCTCACACCACGCATCAGATTTCAGATCGGATCGAGCACACCAGCCCACCGCCGGCGCCGCCGCCGGCCGAGCTCCCTCTTGCGCCGTCGGTCCGAGCTCCCTCGTTCACAGCTGGTCGAAACTCCCTCGTGGTGCACGGCTGCCCAACAGGGGAAGCTTTGAGACGGCACGGACACAGAGGAGGAGGCAACGAGGGGCTTGGCCGCCGGGCTGGGAAGGCGTCGAGGCGCACGGGAGGGGAGCGTCATCCTGCTAGAAGGAAAGGCGTCGACACGCGCAGCCGTCGGGCACGGGAGGCCGACGAGCTTCCATACGTGAGAGCACCACCACAATGCTCGGCCTCATCAATGGCCTCACGGCCAGCCACCACCTGAACACCGCCACACTACCTAGTGCCTTGCATGGAAACCTTCCATCCTCCCTCTTCACCAATACGGCCGCACGACGGTGAGACACGGCTGCTGCTGCTTCCTTGCCGGAGCCTGGCATGGTAGGCACGGCTGCTCATGGTTTTCTCGTACAACCTACCAAACACCATCTCAGGTCAACCTGTCCCACGGCTTATAGGCAACCAAACACACGTCTCAGCCCCTCGTTGCACTAGATCAGCCAGGCCAGACTCAGCCAGCATAGCAGATACGATGCAGCCTGTCTTGACCCAAGTAACCAAACACACCCTAAGAGTAGTCAAACATGGAGTGCGTACGGGCTCCTGTGATTTGCCCAGCGAGGATGAGATGTGAATCACGCCAGTGCAAGAGGAGCAGGTACCTCATCGATGACAAACCCAGCGCCCTCAACGACGGCGCTGACGATGGGATTGCTTCAGCTCCAGCTCTGAGAGAAAGGGGGAAATCAGACGGCAACACTTCTTCTCCGGTTCCCATCCGGCCTTCTCACCGGGAACCTCCGGTCGGCACCCTCCCCATCGATCTGCCTGGCGACGACGATGTGCTCTGAACGAGGAAAGGGAATCTGAGATGAGTGCTTTCTTCTGGAACGAAGGGACGAAGTGGTGCGCCCCTGCGCGGTTGCTTGTCAGGTAGCGGATGAGTACTGGCGGGCCTCACAATCCGGATGCATCGAGTGGTGGAGGCGCGGCCGCCCGGTCCCGTCAAATAGTGCGCGTGCACTTTTAAGAATTTGGGTTGTTTTTCAGCTAGCTGGGGAAAATTGAAACAGCGGAAGCAAGCAAGTTCTTTTTTGTTCCCGTCGCCACTCTCTTCTCACTCATATTCTCTTTTCCCCTATAGATCGATCTTTTTGTAGGTGAGAAGAGTTTGTGAGGGAATGCTGATGAGTATTGTTGTCCCGAATCTAGTTGGATGTTTATTTTCAACACATAAATTTCCAACCAGTTGCATGTCCATTTTTGACATGTAACTTGTGTTCAACTTAGAGCATGGTTAATAGTACAGCCAGATGATAGTTATCCGATGTTGACACATCATCTATAGCCAAGGTTATAGTTAGGACCCGCTCCCGCTAGGGTTTCCACCACCGCCGCCGCTGGCCACCGGCGCGCGCCCCGGCCCTTCCCGCCCCCTTCTCCCCCTCCCCTCCTCCCGGCCCCGCGTGTCGCTTCCCCGTGTGAGGCGACCGGAGGCTCCCCTTCCCCCTCCTCTCAGCGCCCCTCCTCCTAATCCTCTCTCGCTGCCGTCGGCGTAAGCCACCAGGCCTTGCTCGCGTGGTGCCGACGGCGGCGACCCTGTTCTCCCCCCGCGCGGCGCTGCGGCTGGGGTGGTGGCGGCTGGCGATGGTGTACTCAGGTCGGCGACAGATCCGGCGGGGGCGCGTCTTCACGGGCGGCGCAGCTCCGGGTGGCAAGGTGGCGGTGGCGCGGCTGCTTGGCTGCTGGGCGGCGCGATGGCTGGCGGCGCCGCCCTTCCGGCCCAGATCTGGGCCCTTTTGGGCCCCATCTGGGTCTAGGCGGGCCTGGCGTAAGCTTTCCGGCGTCATCTCCGGCGGACGGAGGTGTGGCTCAGGCTGGGGGTGGCGGAGACGGTGGCGCGTGTACTGCAGTGCGACAACGGGAGCTTCACGAGCCTGCTTCGGGCTCCGCCGGGCAGGGGTGCCTGGTTTGTTCCTGAGCTGTCTCCGGTCGGTTTCCGCCCAGGGTGGTGGAGGTTGTCCCCTCCCGCGTGGCTGCTGACCCTGCTGCTCCTCATTTCCGGTTGATTCCTCTCGATCTCGCCGGTCTCGCTTCGATTGGTGACTGCAAGACCGTGGTGGCGCACATTGGTGGACGACAAGTATGGTGGAGCGAGATGGATCGTGCGGGGTCATGGTTGATTGGCGGTTGGGAGAAATCCTAGTTGGCTTGTCCGGCACCAACGTGGTGACGCCCGTGCGCGCCGCCGTGCCTTCCCGAAGGGTGTCGGATATACCCCTTCCCCCACGGCCCTTCACGTATTGGGGGAAACCCTAGGACTTGTCCGGGTAGCAGCGTCGTTGGCGTTGCGTTCCTTCTTGACGGTGTTTCTTGGTATGCGGCGTTTCGGGGTGCTAGTAGCGTGGTGGAATTCTCCGGTGGGCGTAGCGGTTGCGAGTCATCTTCGTTTTCGTTGATCCGCCGTTGTCGGCATTTTTCCTTTTTCCTTTTCTCTTTCTTTTCTTTTGGGCGTGCCTGTGCTGCTCCCGCCCCAGCACCTACTATTGCTTGTATCGATGTTGTTTCTTTGTAATACAAAGCGGGGGGGGGGAACCATTTTTCGGTAGGTTATAGTTAACACGTACAATAGTTAGATGCAAAGATGTGTTATTTTATTAATGCATGGCCCATATCCACTCTCACATAGTGCCTAGGAGCACGTGTTGCAACTGGCTATTATTCTATAGTCGGCTCTTCTTCCCTCTCCTCTTTTCTTCCATTCATGTCAGCTAAAATATAATATTTTAACTCTTAAAGCCTGCTTACATAAGCTTATTGTAATTGTTCTTAGTTGTATGTCAACTCTCCGTACATATCTTGTGCCTCACCCACACAACTTGCATCCAACCTCAATCGAGTTGCATGTCCAACCTCAGTATGCAATTCACCTACCCCAGTTGCATGTCCACCATCATTATGCAAGTTACACGTGACCCGGTTGCATGTCACCCTTTGACATGCAACTCATGTCCAACCAAGTTGCATGTCTTCCCTCGACATGCAACATGTCTTCGACCCTGATCTAGTTGCATGTCCACTCTCGAATGTCAAAGATGGTTAAGTTTCCTAGCCATATATAGACATGTGTTGTCATTTGATGAACGGAATCGCATCATTAGAGAATGATGTGATGGACAAGACCCATCCATTAGCTTAGCAATATGATCGTTTAGTTTATTGCTATTGCTTTCTTCATGACTTATAAATGTTCTCAGACTATGAGATTATGCAAGACCCGAATACCGGAGGAACACCTTCTGTGCTATCAAACGTCACAACGTAACTGGGTGATTATAAAGATACTCTACAGATGTCTCCGATGATGTTTATTGAGTTGGCATAGATTGAGATTAGGATTTGTCACTCCGTGTATCGGAGAGGTATCTCTGGGCCTCTCGGTAATGCACATCACTATGAGCCTTGCAAGCAATGCGACTAATGAGTTAGTCACGGGATGATGCATTACGAAACGAGTAAAGAGACCTGCCGGTAACAAGTAACATACCGATGACAAAGGGAACAACGTATGTTGTTATGCGGTTTGACCTATAAAGATCTTCATAGAATATGTAGGAACCAATATGAGCATCCAGGTTCCTCTATTGGTTATTGACCGGAGATGTGTCTCGGTCATGTCTACATAGTTCCCGAACCCGCAGGGTCCACACGCTTAACGTTCGATGACGATTTGTATTATGAGTTATGTGATTTTATGTACCGAAGGTTGTTCGGAGTCCCGGATGAGATCACGGACATGACGATGAGTCTCGAAATGGTCGAGACTAAAGATCGATATATTGGAAGGCTATATTTGGACATCGGAAAGGTTCCGATTGATTCGGGTATTTTTCGGAGTACCAGAGAGTTACGGGAATTCACCGGGGAAGTAGTGGACCTTAATGGGCCATACGGGAAAGGAGAGAAGGGCCTCAAGGGGTGGCCGCGCGCCCCCTCTCTTTCCTTCTCCCTCTCCCACTCCTTCCCTCTCTCCCCTCTTGGAAAAGGAAGGGGACTCCAACTAGGATTGGGAATCCTAGTTGGACTCCCCCTACAGGTGCGCCCCTCCTAGGCCGGCCTCCTCCTCCTCCCTCCTTTATATACGTGAGCAGGAGGCACCCCAAAGGCACTCCAAGATTTGTCTTAGCCGTGTGCGGTGCCCCCCTCCACAGTTACACACCTCGTTCATATCGTCGTAGTGCTTAGGCGAAGCCCTGCATCGGTAACTTCATCATCAACGTCGCCACACCGTCGTGCTGACGGAACTCTCCTTCTGCCTCAACTGGATCAAGAGCCCGAGGGACGTCATTGAGCTGAACGTGTGCTGAACGCGGTGGTGCCGTACGTTCGGTACTTGGACCGGTTGGATTGCGAAGACATTCGACTACATCAACCGCGTTACTAACGCTTCCGCTTTCGGTCTACGAGGGTACGTAGACACACTCTCCCCTCTCATTGCTATGCATCTCCTAGATAGATCTTCTATGATCGTAGGTAATTTTTTTTGAAATACTGCATTCACCAACAGTGGCATCCGAGCCAGGTCTATGCGTAGATGTTATATGCACGAGTAGAACACAAAGAGTTGTGGGCGATAATAGTCATACTGCTTACCAGCATGTCATACTTTGATTCAGAGGTATTGTTGGATGAAGTGGCCCAGACCGACATTACATGACCGCGTTCATGAGACTGGTTCTACTTCCGTGCTTCGCACACATGTGGCTAGTGGGTGTATATTTCTCCAACTTTAGTTGAATCGAGTGTGACTACGCCCGATCCTTGTTGAAGGTTAAAACAACACACTTGATGAAAAACCGTTGTGGTTTTGATGCGTAGGTAAGAAAGGTTCTTGCTAAGGCCGTAACAGCCACATAAAACTTGCAACAACAAATTAGAGGACGTCTAACTTGTTTTTGCAAGGCATGTTGTGATGTGATATGGTCAAGACGTGACGAGATATAAATTGTTGTATGAGATGATCATGTTTTGTTAAAGTTATCGGCAACTGGCAGGAGCCTTATGGTTGTCTATTTATTGCATAAGATGCAAGTGCCATATAATTGCTTTACTTTATCTCTATGCGATAGCAATAGTTGCAAAAGTAATAGTTGGCGAGACGACCATGTGTTGATAAAGATCAAGATGATGGAGATCATGGTGTCATGCCGGTGACGATGGAGATCATGACGGTACTTTGGAGATGGAGATCAAAGACACAAGATGATGATGGCCATATCATGTCACATATTTTGATTGCATGTGATGATCTTTTATGCATCTTATTTTGCTTAGTACGACGGTAGCATTATGAGATGATCCCTTACTAAAATTTCAAGGTATAAGTGTTCTCCCTAAGTATGCACCGTTGCGACAGTTCGTCATGCCGAAACACCACGTGATGATCGGGTGTGATAAGCTCTACGTTCACATACAACGGGTGCAAGCCAGTTTTGCACACACAGAATACTCAGTTTAATCTTGACGAGCCTAGCATATGCAGATATGGCCTCGGAACACTAAGACCGAAAGGTCGAGCGTGAATCATATAGTAGATATGATCAACATAGTGATGTTCACCATTGAAAACTACTCCATCTCACGTGATGATCGAACATGGTTTAGTTGATATGGATCACGTGATCATTTAGATGACTAGAGGGATGTCTATCTAAGTGGGAGTTCTTAAGTAATATGATTAATTGAACTTTAATTTATCATGAACTTAGTCCTGATAGTTTTTGCATATCTATGTTGTAGATCAATAGCTCGCGTATAGTTCCCTGTTTTATTTTTTGACATGTTCCTAGAGAAAATTAAGTTGAAAGATGATAGTAGCAATGATGCGGACTAGGTCTGTGATCTGAGGATTATCACTAGTAGAAAAAGGGTCAAATGTTCAGCTCATTAGTCCAGGTTTGTGTTTGAGCCGGCACTAATGTGACCACTAGTGCCGATTCCAACCGCTAGGCGGGCCACTCTCATTAGTACCGGTTCGTGCTGAACCTTTAGCACCGGTTCGTGCCACAAACCGGTACTAAAGAGAGTGGTGGCAAGATGTTGTCAGTCTGGGGCCCCTCCAGCACCTTCAGTACCGGTTGGTGGCACGAACCGGTACTAAAGGTCGTCCTATATAAATCCTTCGTCCACTCGAGCTTGCTCTGTTTTCCCCCTTTCCCCTCTCCTCTCTGTTCTTCCCCTCTATAACTCGAGCTCATCACACATTTTGCCGAAAATTTGTCAAGATTTTAAGGCCCCCATCCGATCACAAAGGTAAGCAACTTTGTCCTTTCATCTCTCATTGCTAGATTAGCTCTTGCAATGCTTTATATAGTGATTAATTTGTGGGTTTTAATAATTTGGGAGGAATTATATGTGGTAGTTTATTTGATTTATATGCAATTTGAGCTCAAAATAACTCTTTGTTTGCATATGTAGGTGTGGTTTACTTATTGCCTTCCCGTCTCCGTCCTAACCACCGTCGATCGTCCGCACCGTCCTGCCGCTGGCACCACCTTGTGGGGTGAGCCTCTTGTTTCTTATCTTTTTAATAAAAAAAAATCATGTTTGTGTGATTTAGATATATAGTTACTTGTATAATTATCTTACCCGTACGTTGTTTGTTATTCATAGTGCCATGGTTTTGATATCTATCCCCGTTGGCTCTCGTCTGGGTTATGATTCGGATGTGGTATATTTTATTTTATAACTATTTGTTGCATTTCATGTTTATGACAAATTA
This sequence comes from Triticum urartu, assembly GCF_003073215.2. NCBI lineage: Eukaryota > Viridiplantae > Streptophyta > Magnoliopsida > Poales > Poaceae > Triticum > Triticum urartu. The sequence continues at coordinate 548,510,889 of NC_053022.1, forward strand.
TGCCCATCAAGTTGACATAGATATTTTTATCTAGGAGGTATGTGAACCGGAAATTCCAACCGACCTTATTGTCGAGAGGTTAAATTTAGTTGAAAGAGAAAACAAGTATTTGAAAGAAAAATTGAAAAGAATTGAGGGGGAGAAGATGGAATTGGATTTTCATGTTGCCGATGTCGTCGATGATCAGAAGATCAAGATGGAGAAAATGTGCTTGAAGATTAGAAAGATTAGAAAATATGCCATTGATAGTGAGGCTTGGTATCATTATGCTGTTGGATCAATTGTTACCTTAGTTGCGATCTTGATCGCATTTGTTGTTGCATTTAAATGCTTTAGCTAGAGAGTTATTTGTATGTTTGTTTTATGAGAATAAGTGTTGTATGAACTTTATGTATGAACTTGTATTAATTTGGTCTTTTCGGTGCTGTGTAATGAGGATGAGCTGACAATGGATGTACAATGACCGATGCTCTCCCCATTTCGTTGATGGCGTGCATACTTTTCTGCTTGCGGCTGAGGCAAACAAGCGGGCGGATGGTTTTATGCCTTGTCCATGTGCTGGCTGTAAGAATGGTCAGAATTACTCTAAGTTAAAAACCATTCACGTCCACCTGTTTAAGTCCGGTTTCATGCCCCACTATAATCTTTGGACCAAGCACGGAGAAAGAGGGGTTATGATGGAAGACAATGAAGAAGAAGAGGACGACGATAGCTATCCCGGCCATGGGTTTCATGAATATGATGATACAACAATGGGGTAAGAAGCTGAGCCGGGAATGCGCGAAGAATCTAAGCCGACAATGCAGAAAGAAGCTGAAGAAAAGGCATCAGATGAGCCAGCTGATGATCTAGGTTGGGCCATTGCCGATGTAGAGAGAAACTGCACAAGTGAAAAGGAGAAGAAGAAGTTGTAGCACATGTTAGAGGATCACAAGAAATTGTTGTACCCGAATTGCGAAACTGACAATAAAAAGCTTAGCACTACACTAGAATTGCTGCAATGGAAGGCAGATAATGGTGTATCTGACAAGGGATTTGGAAAGTTGCTGGTAATGTTAAATAAGATGCTTCCAAAGAACAACAAATTGTCTGAGAGTACGTACGAGGCAAAGAAGGTTGTCTGCCCTCTAGGGTTAGAGGTGCAGAAGATACATGCATGCCCTAATGACTGCATCCTCTACTGTGGTGAGTATGCGGATTTGAACGCGTGCCCGGTATGCGGTGCATTGCGCTATAAGATTAGCCGCGATGACCCTGGTGATGTCGAGGGCGAGTGCCCCAGGAAGAAGCAGATTCCTGCCAAGGTGATGTGGTATGCTCCTATAATACCACGGTTGAAACGTTTGTTCCTAAACAAAGAGCATGCCAAGGTGATGCGATGTCACAGAGAAGACCGTAAGAAAGACGGAAAGTTGAGAGTACCCGCTGATGGGTCGCAATGTAGAAAAATCGAGAGAAAGTATAGGGAGGGGTTTGCAGGTGATGCAAGGAACGTATGGTTTGGTCTAAGCGCAGATGGCATTAATCCTTCTGGGGAGGAGAGCAGCAACCATAGCACCTGGCCTGTGACTCTATGTTTGTATAATCTTCCTCCTTGGTTGTGCATGAAGTGGTGGTTCATTATGATGCCAGTGCTCATCCAAGGTCCTAAGCAACCCGGCAACGACATTGATGTGTACCTAAGGCCATTAGTTGAAGAACTCTTACAGCTGTGGAATGGAACAGGTGTACGTGCATGGGATGAGCGCAGACAGGAAGAATTTGACCTAAAGGCATTGTAGTTCGTGACCATCGATCATTGGCCTGCTCTCAGTAACCTTTCAGGACAGACAAACAAGGGATACCGCGCATGCACGCACTGCTTGGATGATACTGACAGTAAATATTTGGCTAATTGTAGGAAGAATGTGTACCTGGGACATCGTCGATTTCTTCCGAGCATGCATCCCGTAAGAAAGAAAGGCAAGCATTTCAAAGGTGAGGTGGATCACCGGACGAAGCCTCGCCACCGTACTGGTGCTGATGTACATGATATGGTCAAGGATTTGAAGGTAATCTTTGGAAAGGGTCCTGGCGGAAAACCTGTTCCGAATGACGCTGACGGACGCGCACCCATGTGGAAGAAGAAATCTTTATTTTGGGACCTTCCCTATTGGAAAGACCTAGAGGTCCGCTCCGCAATCGACGTGATGCATGTGACGAAGAATCTTTGTGTGACCCTGCTTGGCTTCTTGGGCGTGTATGGGAAGACAAAAGATACACTAGAGTCATTGGAGGACCAACAACGTATGCACGGAAAAGACGGCATACATCAGGGTCATGCCAGCTATGCTCTTACCAAAGAAGAGAAGGAAATCTTCGTTGAATGCCTGCTGAGTATGAAGGTACCGCCAGGCTTCTCGCCGAATATAAAGGGAATAATAAATATGGCAGAGAAAAAGTTCCAGAACCTAAAGTCTCATGACTGCCATGTGATTATGACGCAACTGCTTCCGGTTGCATTGAGGGGGCTTCCACCGGAAAACGTTCGATTAGCCATTGTGAAGCTCTGTGCATTCCTCAATGCAATCTCTCAGAAGGTAATCGATCTAGAAATCATACCAAGGTTAGAGAATGATTTGGTGCAATGTCTTGTCAGTTTCGAGTTGGTGTTCCCACCATCCTTCTTCAACATCATGACACACGTCCTAGTTCACCTATGCGAAAAGATTAACGTTTTGGGTCCTGTATTTCTACACAATATGTTCCCCTTTGAGAGGTTCATGGGAGTCTTAAAGAAATATGTTCATAACCGTGCTAGGCCAGAAGGAAGCATCTCCAAGGGCCATGAAAATGTGGAGGTCATTGAATTTTGTATTGACTTTATTCCTGACCTTAAGCCGATTGGTGTTCCTGAATCGCGGCATAAGGGAAGACTGGATGAAAAAGGCACGCTAGGAGGGGATCAAATAATATGTATGGACGGGCATTCTCTCACTCAAGCACACTACACAGTTCTACAGAATTCTGCCTTGGTGGCTCCGTATATGGAGGAACACAATAATTTTCTATGCTCCAAACACCCGGAGCAATCTGACGACTGGATTACACGTGAACAAACGGGGACTTTCGCCGGTTGGTTGCAGACACGTGCCATGCATGACGCCGCTATTGAAGATGACATGTACTTGTTGTCCCAGTTACCATCTTCGAATATAATGAATTTCAAAGGGTACGAGATAAATGGGAATACATTTTACACGATCGCCCAAGATAAGAAGAGTACCAACCAAAACAGTGGTGTCCGCTTTGATGCGGCAACCAAGACGGGAAAGGAAACATATTATGGTTACATAGAGGACATATGGGAACTTGACTATGGACGTGGTTTGAATGTCCCTTTGTTTCGGTGCAAATGGGTCAGTATGACACGAGGCGGGGTAACGGAAGACCCGCAGTACGGAATGACAACAGTGGATCTCAACAATCTTGTGTATGCAGACGAACCATTCGTCATAGCCAATGATGTGGTGCAGGTTTTCTATGTGAAGGACATGTCTACCAAGACGAGAAAAAGAAAAGATAAGGAAGCGAATGCAACATATGATGAGCCAAAGCGCCACATAGTTCTTTCAGGGAAAAGAAACATCATGGGAGTGGATAACAAGACTGACATGTCATAAGATTATGAAAAGTTTGATGAAATTGCTCCATTCACAGTGAATATTGATCCGAGCATCTAGTTAAATGATGAAGATTGTCCATGGTTATGGCGCAAAGGGACACACGTGAAGAAAAATTTTCACACCCAAAGATCCCACTCTGGGATGTGATCGGCTTCACTGTCATCACTTTCTTCTCTAGTGAGTTTTCGGACTTATATATTTGGAAAGTCCCGCTTCGGACTAACCGGAGGGAATCTTTGTAATAGTTAGGGTACTTATGTGTTTTGGCATTTGAAATGTGAAGAAATTTTATGTGCAAACAAATTATTTCATGCATTTACTGATTTTTTCATCTAAATGACCCTGCAATTGAAATACACTTCAAATGAACTCTGAAAAGGTTGAAAGTTGGCATGGTTTCATCATTCACCCACATAGCATGTGCAAAAAGTTGAGATGGTTATGACAAAAAATGGATGCACTTCGTGTACAAAATGAACATCTCTTTCGAAGTATCAGGGTTTCAGACGAAAACTCATCTGTTACAAATGCATTTCATTTTTTTAACTATAACAACTCCAGACATTTTGTCCGTTCAGTATGCACCATTCAAAGCCGTGTCATCAAGTTTCAACCTTTCTGACTTCCTTTGCTATTTTTCATGCATTTACTGATTTTTTCAGCTAAATGATCCTAAAATTGAAAAACACTTCAAATGAACTCTTAAAAGGTTAAAAGTTGGCATGGTATCATAATTTCACCCACATAGCATGTGCAAAAAAGTAGAGAGGGTTACGACAAAAACTGGATGTACTTCATGTACAAAATGGACAATCTCTTTCGAAGTATCAGGGTTTCGGACGAAAACTCATTTGTTACAAAGACATTTCATTTTTTAAATAACCTAAGTATTACCAAATTGAATATAATGACAAAACACACTAATATTAAACATAAGAAAAAAGAATCACGGAAAAATCTATTTTTAAAGTTAAGTTATTCACAAACTAGTGATTCACACAAATTTCAAATAATTCAAATTTAAACTATTCAAATTTGAAAACTACTGGCACTAATAGCAAGTTTACAATTTTTTGAACCTAAAGAAAAAATATTCACAAATAAATTCTAAATACATAAAAAAACAACTCAGAAATAAATAAAATAAAATAAATAAAGCAGAAAAGAAAAAAAGAAGAAAAAACTAAATAAAAAAGCCCGCCTACTGGGCCACAACGGCCTGCATACGACTAGAAACCCAACCTCTGGTTGGGCCAGGATGCAGGCCCGCTAGCCCAGTAGGCCCAACAGGGCATCGCAGCAGAGGTAGGCCTAGAAGGCCTGCTTTAGAGAGGAGCTCGAGACAGCAGCGGCAGTGGGTGAGGGAGTCCTGAACTAAGGGGTCCTCGGGCGTCCGGCCTGTTAGCCATGGGCCGGACTGATGGGCTGTGAAGATACGAAGACCGAAGGCTACACCCGTGTCCGGATAGGACTCTCCTTGACGTGTAAGGCAAGCTTGGCAACTAAATATGTAGACTCCTTTCTTTGTAGCCGACCTTGTGTAACCCTAGATCCTCCCGGTGTCTATATAAACCGGAGGACTTAGTCCGGAAGATAGACATTATCATAGCCATACAAGCTAGACCTCTAGGGTTTAGCCATTACGATGTCGTGGTAGATCAACTCTTGTAATACTCATATTCATCAAGATCAATCAAGCAGGACGTAGGGTATTACCTCCATAGAGAGGGCCCGAACCTGGGTAAAACATTGTGTCCCCTATCTCCTGTTACCATCGACCTTAGACACACAGTTCGGGACCCCCTACCCGAGATCCGCCGGTTTTGACACCGACATTGGTGCTTTCATTGAGAGTTCCACTGTGCCGTCATCAAGAGGTTCAGTGGCTCCTTCAACCATCTGCGATGATGCTGCCCAACGGGGAGTTTTCCTTCCCGGACAGATCTTCGTGTTCGGCGGTTTCGCTCTGTGGGTAAATTCGCTTGGCCATCTGGAGCAGACCGAAAGCTACACCCCTGGCCAGCAGGTCAGATTTGGGAGCTTGAATTATGTCGCGGGCATCCGTGGGGACTTGATCTTCGCCGGATTCGAGACCGCAGCTACCACTCCTGGCCACCCCGAGGGACATGACCTAAATCTGTCATCGGACTGCATCTAGGGGACAGCTCCCATAACCGCTCTGGCCTTAGATCCAGAGCAGACTGCGCCATCCGAGGATGGGAGGATCGACCCCACCATGGAGGTCACAGATTCCATGGTGTTGGAGCCGCACATAGACTTGATCTTGCATGGTACCCGTGCCACCGGAACTCCGGACTCGTCTCCGGCTGCAAGTTCCGAACTATGTGAGCCCGCGGACGCTGAACTTGATCGTTTATCGATCTTCGAATTCAGCGCCGCAGACATCTTCTAGCACTCGCCTTTGGGCGACATGCTAAACTCATTAAAGAACCCGTCCTTGGCGGGGGACTCATAGCCGAACTATGTTCGGTTGGAACTAGGGGCTGATGTTGAAGAATCTTGCTTCCTACCCGCGACCCACTCCATAGCCACTGTCGAGGACTCAACCGACAAGCTCGATTACGGCTCCGAAGACTTCGATGGTATAGATGACGATGCCGAAGAAGAGCAGGGCCAAAACCCGCCACTCACCGGATGCTGGACGGTTACTTCTTCATACGACTTATACATGGTGGATACACCTAAAGAAATTAACGACAATGACAAAGAAGATCCAGTTGAGGATAAACCTCCTGAGACACAGCCCAGATGCCGGCGTCAGCGGCGCAGCTCTAAGTCACGTCGCGCAAAAGATAGTAATACCGGCACCAGAGAAAACAACACCCCGGACAAAGCCGAAGACAATGAAGCCCCTGTTGGGACAACATCCGAACAGGATGAACTGGAGGACGAGCACGATAGCCCACATGAACAGGCCATACACCAAGACTCGGAGGACATTAATTATTTTCACTCTTCGAGGATGAGGAGAGCCTCAGCGACGAGGATTTCATCGTGCCTGAGGAACCTCTTGAGCAGGAGCACTTTAAACACCGGCTATTAGCCACGGCAAGGAGCCTGAAAAAGAAACAGCAGCAGCTTCAAGCTGACCAAGATCTACTCAGGATAGATGGATAGACATCCTAGTGGCCGAAGAATACGGCCCCAAACACACAACTAAGGGTTACCCTAAGCACAGATTGCTACCTCAGTTTGATGAGGAGGCGCCGGCACTTGTACCACGCGGTCGGGACAATGCGGCTAACCAACCACTATGCATTTGGGATAAAGAGGCAGCTCAAGACGAACAGCAGCCTGTCTCACCCAAAGAAAAAACAAAGACAAAACAGCTCGGGGTCATACATACGACCCTCAGCAGAACCTGGACGGTAGAACACGACACAACAGGTCGATCTATGGATCGCGAGGACGTGCCTCAACACGCGACGCTGACTACCTATTCGGACGGGACAAGTCTAGTTACGCCCAGACCGAAAACTGCAGACGAACTCCATGTCAGCCACGTCGCGACGTGGCCCAGTATAGAGGCGCCGCACACCCACTCTGCTTCACTGACGAAGTAATGACGCAT